>NW_023458668.1:146793-174773 GCF_013731165.1 Rhagoletis pomonella
TCACTTAAGCTTGATATACAGTTCAATGCGAGCGTGAGCGTGAACTTTCGCAAAGGCAAAGAATTCCATTTGTATTCTTATGGACGCTCACACACATCTGTCAACACTTGCCGTTCACATGCGAATGCTTTGCGTACGCACCAGGGATTGGCATTGGTTGATCGTCAACTGTTCATACTCATTCAATACCGCTGCTTTGTATGACTGAGCAGCGGCGTTGGCTTAGTAGTATCGATACCTAAACGAAATTAGAGGATGACTGAACACGAGCGCATTGCGTGCTGTCTTGCAAATACAGCCACCACAAGTGAACGATGCTTATAACTGCTCATACTGATATTGACTTCGGCAAATCTGTACTCTGAATGATCGTGCACGAAACCAGCAAACGTGGCAGTTGAACGGCTCCGAAAACATGAGAGTCATCATTTGTTGCAGAAGTCGTTTGACTTGTTGCTGAAAATCATCTGACTTGTTGCTGAAAGCCATTTGACTTGTTGCTGAAAATCATCCGACTTGTTGCTGAAAATCATCTGACTTGTTGCTGAAATGACGACGAATGTGGTAAAGGGTAATTTATCGTCTCGTATGCATGTATGTATGTATTTATAGCGCGTCTACCATTCAATTGCATTGCTCACTGCTGGCTAGTTGTGAATATGCATACGTACGTACATATCAATGCTTCATTTCAAACAAGCAAGTGTCTTTGAATGTTTTTGAACTACAGTATCATCACTTCGGCAACACGTCAAACGCGCCTTCAGCAACAAACCAAAGGCGGTGGTTTGACTTCTGCAACAAATCAAGTTAGCTAACTGCGGCATCTTGCCTTCGCCAGTCTTTCACATAAGCTGTCATGCTTTCGGCAACCGTCCAAAGCAGTATCGTGCTTCGTAGTTGCTTCATCGTCACAATCATGATGCAACGATTACATGACGACAACACTTTCGCACACTCGTGATATTTCAATTAAATTGGCGTCTAAAAATTAACTTGGAGCAGGTGTTTGTTTTTCTGGTTGATATTTTCGCGAAATATTTACAAAAACCTGCAATTTTTAAAATATAGACTGTGCTGCAACAATTCTAGACATCATTTTTCAGTAATTCTTCTTTTGTTTTCCTGAAATGTGTTTTGTGCATGCACACAGAGACTTTTTACAATTACGTCATATTTTATAGTTAAAACGCTCGCGTTTATTGAATTTTAATGCAATTATCCACTTATTAATAATTTCCACAAATTTTATGCAAAAAATACTAATTTTTATGCAAATATTCACTTTTTCACTAATTTTTCCCCATTAAATGTAAACAAACAATGCGTGCACAACGATTAGCAAACGACAGTGCCGTACTTATCAGTTTCTGCATCTTCTACGATTTGCCGATAACTAGCGGATAACACAAGTGTGCAGATCTCCTCTGAAATGCATGTGCTCGGCTCAAAATTTCAGGGCGAGACGATAACGCAACTATGATTGGACGACAAGTGTGCAGATAGCCTAATAACGAAGATATTGGTCAAAATAAAAAGCTCACGCTCACGCTCACATTGAACTGTATATCAGGCTTTAAATGTTGCATTTTTGCTGTAAAATTTACGATGTATGAAAACTAAAATGTAATTGTTATTTTCCTCAAATATTTATTAATTATGAAACTTTATCCCCCACTTATTTCTGTGCATAGTTCTAATACATGTGAAAAAAAATAATCAAAATGACTTCTTCCAAATAACCGATGCCAGATCGGAGATTTATTAGGCGTATTTTTAATAGCTTTAGTTGCTATTTTGAGGATAAATCAAATTTGTGGAAAGTGAAGTAAAACGAAATAAAATTAAGTGACGAAGTGAAGGCTTCTAAAGTGAAGTGAAAAACTTCAATTTAAGTGACAGAGCCACGGTACCGTGGGAAAGCCGTATTACCCTTTACAGTACTGAAATACTAGCAAACCACGCGTCTTCACAGGCGAAAATTATTGCGTACCATAAGTCATTTTGTTTGCCAGATACGTATAAGTTTTATCAGTGGCAATATTTGTGTGTGGGGATTTGTAATCTTGGTAAAAGCATTTGTGTGCAAATATGCTTAAAAAATTAAAAAAGTGTTATTTCGCATCCATGTCCATAATCAAAAATAATACAGACCCAGCGGCGGATCTAGACATTTTTTGGAAGGGGAGCGAGTGTTTTCCGGGAAAATTTTCCACTAATTTTTTTACTTTAAACGAGTAATTCTTATATATGTATATGTATATATATATATGATATTTCGAATAAAGTTTCGAAATATGTAGCAATAAAAAGTCTGTGCAATTTAAATACTAAGGTGATTTATTGAATTCAATGTAGATTAATACAACACGGGAACCGCTTTTAATTGTGCTCTAGTACGAAGTGAAGTGCCACGTCAACATATGTCAAAATGGGGAGTGGCCATCTCGTTCATTAACGAAGATTAATATAACATTTTCCCTCCTCCTCCCTGAGATTCATAGTGTGGAGTATCTCAAGCGATCGACCGGATTTTTGTTTCTTTCAGACCGTCGAAGCGTAGTTTGTGCTTGCTGTTCTCCAACGTGATTGCTCGGAGTTGGTGAGTCAGTTGTTTGTACGGTGCCTCGAGCTACTTCCGATAATTTGCTTGGTGTGGTGGTGGGTTCTTCAACTGACTTTGAATTTGATGCGCGGACCTCAACTTCCCAATCGCCCTCTTCGTTTTGTTTTCGAAAATTCGAGGGTGAGTTTTCGTCGGTTGCATTTCTTATTTGGTTTTGGTGGCGTCGAATAGAGTACCTGGATGTAGCTATTACATACATCAGCCGCCCGCAAATTTCCTTGATCTCACCTCGCAACCAGCGTTCTTTCCCTGCAGAGTTACGAGCATAAACTGGTTGGCATAGTCGGAATTTAGCATGTCTGTTACTTGAATGCTGCTCTTTAGGCAGCAATGCTGAGAAGAGAATGCGCGGTTGTCTTCCACGCAATAACCCCGCGGGTGACTTGTCCGTTGTAGGATTAGGCGTAGCCCTGAACGTCACAAGATATTTCAAAAGAGCAGCTTCGTCGTTTTTTGTTTTTCTAAAATTTTTCGTGAATGACTCCTTAAACGTTCTTACAAATCGTTCTGCTAACCCGTTTGAAGAGGGGTGGAATGCTGCGATTTTTAAAAGTTCGATGTGATTCAGCTTACAAAAGTTTGTAAACTCTGAAGACGTTAATTGTGGACCATTATCCGTGACTAGTATTTGGGGGAGTCCTTCAATGACAAAAATTTTCTTAAGGGTGGAAACTGTTGCGTCGGTTGTAGTGGCTTTCGTTTTTACTACGTAGGGAAACTTGGAAAACGCGTCTACCAAGATAATCCACATAGATCCGCAAAACGGACCTGCGAAATCTAAATGCACTCGCTCCCACGGTTTTGTTGCCTCAGGCGACGATGAAAATTCACGTTTCAGTTGACTAGCAGAGGATAAGCATATTGTACAGGATCGGCATAAGTTTTCGATGGCATTCTCAATTCTTGGAAACCAAACATAACGTCTTGAAATCTGTTTCATACGCGTGCTGCCCCAATGACCGTCGTGTAGCATTTTTAATATATTTTGCTGCAGGTCCTTTGGTATTACTACGCGCGTGTAGTCAGTTTGCAGCAAAATGACGCCGTCTTGATACGGTAACTGAAATCGACGATCGAAAAAAGGTTTCAACCACTGCTGGGAGTCATTTAGTCGTAAAGGCCATCCCTCTATGATGATTCTCTTAACGATTTTTAGAGTTTCGTCTTTTTCGATATGTTCCGCGATGACTGCCGCACTTAGTGGAACAGCACTAGTAGATATAGTATTTATCTCATGAACATCATGCATAGCACATTCATTTAAGTCAAAATCATTGTCATCTCCTACAGGTAGTCGCGAAAGCGCGTCAGCGTTGCTATGTTGAGATCTGTGGCGATATCTGATGGAGTAATCGTATGCTTAAAGAAGAATAGCCCATCTCAGGAGGCGATGCATGGTCATAACAGGAAGTTTTTTGCTAGGACTAAAGATCGTTGTCAAGGCTTGGTGATTAGTGATCCAACTCAAAATGCCGACCGTAAAGAAACTGATGAAAGCGGGTCACGCCGAATATTATCGAGGGAGCCCCTTTTTCGATTTGTGAGTATTTGGATTGACCCTCTGAAAGTGTTTTAGAGGCTAAGGCAATAGGCCTTTCTTGGCCATCAGAGTAGCGATGAGAAATCACGGCGCCGATTCCATTCTTGGATGCATCAGTTGCTAAAATGATGGGAGTTTTCCGTCATAGTGTACTAAGAGTGTGGCTTTGATAATTTCATTTTTCAGTGTAGTGAAAGCTTGCTCCTGTTCAGCACCCCATCGATATTTCACCGTCTGTCTGGGTAAAACGTTCAAGGCGCTAGCTTTTGACGAGAAATTGTGAATAAATTTGTTGTAATAATTAAGTTTACCAATGAAGCTTTCAACTTCCTTAACACTAGTAGGTCTCGGCATCATTTTAATCGCTTCCAGTCTTTTTTTGGAAGGTCTAATACCATTACTACTAATTACATGCCCCACATATTCAATGTGTTCGCTTGCAAAAATACACTTTTTATACCGACAACGCAGTCCGTATTTCTCAAAACGTTTAAAAAGTTCATGAACGTTGGCTAAATGCTCCTTATGGGTTCGCTCCGTAATAATTACGTCGTTGAGGTACATGGCGCATCCTGTCAACCCGGCTATAACCTCTGGGGACACCAAAGGGCAACCTTTGGTACAGATATAGACTGAAAGGAGTTTAACGAACAATTCCTCAACGTTAGGAATTGAGTATCGATCAATTTCTAATTGCGGGTTGATTCCCACCTTAAAATCAGCACGTATTCGGATTCGGCCATCCGGTTTTCGTACCGTAACCATTCGCTAGCGTTAATCGGCTTTAGCACATTTACAGACACTAATCGTTCGATTTCAGAACGAACCTCATCATGCATCGCAAATGGTATGGAATAAGACTTTCTAAACTTCGGTTTGGCATTTCCCTTGAGGACTATATTAGCTTCAAACATTTTACATTGACCAGCGCGTTTTCAAATTCTTATCGTGTTAGTGGCGTAAGTGCGGAAGACGGTTGATTGTGAGTTGAATGTGAAATTCGAAAATAGAGATAACACAATTAAATTTTTTGTTATACCAAGTATGGCGCAGAAGATCATACTTGGAATCGACTTTTGGATAAAATTTCAAATAGCTCCAAATATTATTTCGGAAATAATTCTTGATGCAAAACCTTGTGAATACCCTTTCTTTAACTGTTAAACAACAACGAAGGTTAGAAATAAGGTCCATTCAATAACTTTTCCAGTAAGTACTTGCAGCAAGAGAAAATTTTCAGAAAAAGTTATTGAACGCAAAACTAGTAAAAGCTTGCAACTTAAGCCATTTTGAAACTTTCTGACGGTTAAGTTTTGGCGCGCAATTTTCTTTTTAATTGGGAATAGTTCCCATCGTCATAAAAATAAAAAAATATGCAATAGATTTATATTTTTCATCCATATTTTCATTCCACTAATTAAGTTTTATCAAATCATCCTGTTTTCTGAAGTAACATTTAATTTTAACGCTCATTTTATATTTAAAGGTAGGATTTAAAAAAAAGCTATGTCTAAAATTAAGCATTTCTGTGATCGTTTTTTGACGTATGTATGTTTCTTGAATGTAAACCAATTTAAATCCGATAATAAAATGCTTTACTTTAGACACAATCATAAATTTTAATGCAACCTTTAAATACAAAGTGAGCTTTAACGTTACAGGTTACTTGAGAAAACGGCCCTTAAACAGTTTGTTTACATTTGAATTTAAAACATAACCTTACTTTTTGACTCCTGCAAATTCCTGCTGGAAAAATTTTTACTTGCAAGAATTTGCAGCTCTCTCGGACTGTTAGGCTCTCGAATTCGCTCTCTCTTGCAAATATTTTGGGGTATTGAATGCATTTCCAGTAAAAACTTGCAAGTACTAGTAACAATTCGTAACAATTTTTTGATATTGAATGGACCTATAGTTAAAAATAGTTTTCCTATCTTCGAGAAGAAAGGATTAGGCAAAACCTCACTGTTGGAGTATGTTATTGAACTCCAACCTGGTGTCCGTCCGATTAAACAAAGATATTTTCCCATATCTCAAGCAGTAGAAAAACTAGTGCACGCAGAAATCGACGAAATGATGAAACTTGGTGTAATCGAAGAATCTCCCATTAGTCCCTTGCCCAGTCCGATTGTTCTAGTGAAAAGGCCGAGTAAAGTACGTCTGTGTTTAGGCTCGAGAAAAGTTACTAGTGTTACTGTCAAGGACGCATATCCCCTTCCCCACATTGATGGTATTTTAAGCAGAACACCTAAGGCAAAATATATTAGTTCACTAAACTTGCGTAGAGCCTTTTGGCAAATCCCCCTTGCAAACCAATCCCGTGATTATACCTGTTTTACTGTCCCAAATCGTCCGCTTTATCGTTTTTGCGTAATGCCTTTTGGCTTATGCAACGCTCCTTAAGCGCCCTGATGCTTGATGGATCGCGTCATCCCTCCATAGTTAAAGAATCCAGTGTACGTTTATTTAGACGACCTCCTCATTGTGTCCGAAGATTTTGACACTCACATGTCCGTATTGTCCGAGGTTGCTCACCAGTTAAGAAAGGCCATAAATGTTGTTAAAAGTAAATGGGCGGGTGGTATCGGCGTTTTGTTGACAACTTTGCAACGATTACTACACCGTTGTCTAACTTGTTGAAAAAGGGTAAAAGCTTTTCATGGATGAAGAAGCCCAAGACTCATTCGAAAAATTAAAGAAAATGCTATGTTCTGCGCCAGTGTTGACTAGCCCAAATTACGCGAAACCATTTCTTATTTAGTGCGATGCCAGTAAGCTTGGTGTTGGTGCAGTGCTTTTGTAAGTTGATGACGAAGGTTCCCTATTGCCTACTACTCTCAGAAATCCAATAAACCACAAAACAATTATAGTGTTACAGAATTAGAGTTTTTATCAGGAATTCTGAGTCTGAGGAAGTTTATAGAGTATGTTGAGGGGCAGGATATCACCATCATCGCTGATCACGTCAGCTTGCAATGGCTTATGCGGCAAACGGGCTTGTCCAGTCGACTAGCTCGATGGGCACTCATGTTCCAAGGTTACCGATTTAAGACAGAGCACCGAAAGGGCTCACTTAATGTCGTGCCTGATAGCCTTTCACGCCAGAGTTTTGCGGAGATAAATAAAGTAGAAGTCCTCCGTTAAAACATTTGAAGTCATCCGCCTTTTCGTCCGCTGAATAACAAAAGTTATTAAGTTATGTCCAAAGCAATTAAAACCGCATACCCGATCTCTACAGCCTGCAGCAGTTAGTTAGTTCTGCTGCTCCTAGCCCACCCTACCATGGCTTTGTGGTTGGTATAAAGACCCAATTAACTCCCACACTCCCTTCAGAAATTAGACTAAAAATATGAAATTTACAAATTCATATTTATATTTATTACAATTATTCAGCTAATGGTAAGTATATACAAAAAAAACGAAAAAAAAGGATTTTTGCAAAATAACCTACTTGAAAATTCGAATGTCAATTATTCATTACTGTCCTTATTACAAACATATTTTTTCAGGCTTAAGCTACATTTAAAACCATAACCTACTTCAACTCTTTGTTTTATGTGTCTTTGACCCTTGTTCATTCTAATATACTTATCTCATATGTCTTAAATATATGCCTTAATATAATAACGAAATCTATATCCCTAGTATGCAATGTATATCTATAGTGCAAGGGCAAGAGCATGTCCATCACGATTTTGTCGTGCAGTCCTACGTTATACATGCCTTCGTATGAATTCGCCTTGATGACATTGGGTGCGTTCGACAAGTCAAAAATTTGTAATAGTTTTCCAAATTTTTACTGGATGGCGTTCGATAACGACAAAAAATTATCCAACACACAAAAATTGAGAGAGCAAGCGTTCATTTTGATGCAAGAGAAGCGTTCATTTTGTACTGGCAAAATTTTTGTCTGCAAAAATTATCCAACACGAAAACATATGATCACATAACATATGGTTGCAATTTTTGTAAACAAACAAAATTGCATTTTCCGAGTTTTGGTATTTATATGCTTTTTGGCTGCCTGCTATGTGACTTTATGATAGCGCCAACTAGTTTTTACTTCTAGAAATGTTCCTGGCGAACATTGAACGTTCACTTTCCTTTTTTCTCTATGGAGGCAACATGAATTTCAGTTTGTTTACAAATAAAACATAAACAAAGACAGCTGGTGTGTCTTCTTCTTCCGGTTTTTGCAAGTAATGGCTAATTTCCTGTTCGTTTACTTTTTTTGCTTTTTCATCTCTTTGGGAGAGAATTTTCGCTTACTCTCTTGATTTTGATTGTTGGCTGGTGTTGGCTAATATTGTTATCGAACGCAACTATTATTTATTTTGCATAGTTAACTTGCGGTAGAATTTTTCTGTCTTTGTCGGATCCGGATTCTTGTTCAAGTGAATAAGTCAATAAGAACATTAAATAAACTGGAACTAATTCCAAATTGACTGTAGTGTTTTGAAAACCGATATTCTTCGCTGCAGTCTTCCGTATAGATAATAGATATGGCAAATAAACCGTAATTTTTATTGCATATTTATAAATGAAATTTCCAGAAATGGCCTAATCTGTCATTCTTTCCCTAATAGAATAATTCGGGCTTGTTCATCGTAACTGTAATTGATAAAAGCACAATGTCCCAAAGTTCATCCACTTTTAACAAAGACCTTCAGAAGAAATATCCATGCTTTAGTGTTGGTGAAAATAATTCAGTTACGAGATGTAATGTGTATGAATGTATAGGGATGCAGACGATGCATCGATGTTTCGTCCAAAAATATCGATGTTAACAGGGATGAAAAAGTAGATACAATTGTACCCTTTTCCGACGTTTGATGACTTAAAGGTACATTAGGTACAGTCACTAGATTTTAGGTACAATCATCTTTTGATCAGATGCATTTTTAGTTTTTTTTCCTTTACCGTGCTAATATATTTACTTATAGGCACGGGAAAAGCTCCGCTTTCATTTTGAAGAATAAACAATTATAAAGAAAAGTGGCCAATAGGAAGAAATAAAAAAAGTTATATTATGTATTATCTTAAACATTTTACATTGCATTTAGAGCGCCCACTACGAAAAATTAATACTTTACTTAATAATAATAATAATAGATTGGCGCTTACACATATGTTAGTTTTTGGCCGACTCTCTCCTCCGATTTGTGGCCTGCGCCTTGATGTTGTCACACAAAGCGGAGGGACCTACAGTTTTACGCCGACTCCGAACGGCGATTGTATTTTTATGAGAAGCTGTTTGTCATGGCAGAAATACACTCGATACACACTTACCATTGCTTGCCGAGGGACGACCGCTGTTAAGAAAAAACCTTTTTCTATTTTTTTGCGATGTTGCTTTGACCAGGGCTTGAACCCAAGTGCTGATGAGTGAAAGCGCGCACTGCTTACCACTACACTACAGCGGCCGACAACACTTTACTTAGCTATCCTCATATTCGTAGTTTGTTTTTTTTTGTTTGTTTTTCTATTAATTCAATGGCATTTACGGTCAAATGAGTGAAAACAAGTTGAGTTAATGGAAACCAGGGCTCGAATCGTAACATCCGTTCCCGGATCGAAAACGATACGAAAGAGAATTACGTGATGCGTCAGGCAGTATAAGCTGAATGGGACAAAGAGTACGTTCACGTATGTCATAATCCAAAAAACGTGTTTTTACGTGACGAGTCGTACGATATCGTATGTGGCGATTCGAGCCCAGCCTTTATTTACCCATACAGTCCAGTGTCTAGGATGTCTTCGAATTTCATATTTTCTTTAGATGAGAACTATAGCTATTTGACCCATATTCGCTTTTTGATTTCTGAAAATACATACATACATATATTTATAATGCTTTCAAAGTTACTTACGGCAATTTGAATATTTTCTCTAGACTTGCGGCACCTATTAAAAGGAATCGGATAAATTAGCAGACTTTTCCTGTTGTTTTATAAAAAGCTGGATAAAGAAATATGTTTTAAAGTGTATATTTTTAAAGTGTGTTTTTTGTTCTTTTTTCGCTAATATTTTTCAGTAGACAAAAACCACGCTTCTGCGATTCCCTTTAGACTATTGTCTAAAGATAAAGGCCCAGTTAAAAAAAAAACCTAATCATGTTTAAAGTAAATCCATCTTTTGTATTCCTGTTTTAAATACAATTTATAGAAAAACCACAATCTGTCTCATTTAGGTACATTTATTTCATAATATTAGGTACAATCTGAAATTTCCATTTTTCATCCCTGGATGTTAACATCGATATTTTGCTGGACGATACATCGTCCATACATCGACTAGAAAAGTAAAAAACATCGACATCGTTCACTCACTCCGTTCGTATTACGCCGAACGACCAGTGGCAAGCGAGTTCTCGGAAGCTGGTCAACCATCATTCAGGATAGAAGCAGGCTTTTGGGGGCTAGATTACCAATGCTTCTTTTCTGAACTCATTTCAAAATGTTTATTCATATTTAAATAAATAAGATTTACATATTTAAGATACATCATAATTATAGCAACATAGTTATACTTGTATTGAAATATGCTGCTTGAAGGAAGTTTCTATATGTACATACATACACTGGCCATCAAACGTGAGTGCATGCTGATTTTTGTTAAATACTTGTCGTTTTTAAGTTCACTTTTTTTTTGTTCATTTTTTTTTATAAAAATATGGTTCATTCCGTAACCAGAACTCATATATGTAATACTCCTATATTGGCAGTAAGAGCTAGTACCGTCCGAACACTACAGTACAGATATATCAATAAACACGTACGAAAGAAAAGGAACACATACGTTTATAAATATACATGTACACAACACATATACAAAAACGGCACTCAAGTACACAATACATTGACAAAAACGGTACTAGACTGTCTCGCTTTGATTTCGGAATGCTTACACATTGAGAAGTTAGCTTACTTCTATATTGGCAGTATTACATATATGCCAGAACTTAAAAAAATTCAGCAAATTTTCATCTAAATTTTGAACTTTTTAGTCTGAATATTTAAAAAAAATCTGGGTACGTAATTCCAATAAAACAGGTGCAAGTTTTAAGCGGCTAAAAATCGCTTTGATTTGATGATTTTTCTCTTCCGGCTTTTGCGTTTTTTGCATATAAAAGGTGCAATTTATAATAACTGGCGTTGATTTTTTTAATTTTGTTTGCAAAAGGTCTTCCGAATTCAATTCTACAAGAAATTTACTTTTATATGGTAAAATGTGCAAAACCCCGTTAGCAAAACCAATTCGTTAAAAATCAAGGCGATTTTTAGCGCCTTTTTCTAAAAATTCAGATAAAAAAAGTTCAAAATTAAGATAAAAATGTGTTGAATTTTTTAAAGTTTTGTATAATGTTATGGTTTGTAGCGGATATATGAATCTAGTTCTTTCGAGTTTAAAAAATATTTCAGGCTACATTTTATTTCATGTAGTAGATGAGATATTAAAACATCGGTAAAACATCGGTAAAACATCGATGTATCGTTTTTATGACCGATGTTTTTTAACATCGATGTTTCCAAACATCGATGTTTTCAAGAGCGATGTTGTATCCCTATGAATTAGGATTTCGGTTACAAATAATGGCTAGTATTTGAACTATCCCCCGCTGCTGTATCATTGTGGATAAAATTGTAAACTCAACGATGAAAAGATTTTGTTTGCAATATGCAAATTATTGCATTGGTTGAAACTCGTATTTATGAAAAATGTAGCGCTTCCAACACAAGTTAAACTACAGCTGTGTTATAATCACACCAGTCAGCAAATGACCTTTTCTACCTATTCTTTCCGACTGTGTACGATTTGCTTGCTAGACTACATTAATTTTTATAACCGAGCACACTTGTGCACAAGGGTATTATAACTTTGTTCACATAACGGTTGTTTGTAACAGGCAAAGCGAATCGAGATAGATATAGACATAAATGATCAGAATGAAAAGAGAAATCGATTAAGCGGTGACTGTCTGTCCGTCCGTCCGTCTGTCCACACAATAATAAATAATAATAATAATAGATTGGCGCTTACACATATGTTAGTGTTTGGCCGAGCTTCTCCTCCGATTTGTCGCGTGCGCCTTAATATTGTCACACAAAGCGGAGGGACCTACAGTTTTACGCCGACTCCGAACGGCGATTGTATTTTTATGAGAAGCTGTTTTTCATGGCAGAAATACACTCGGAGGTTTGCCATTGGCTGCCGAGGGACGACCGCTGTTAAGAAACAACCTTTTTTTCTATATTTTTTTGTTGCGATGTGGCCTTGACCCGGGCAAGAATCCAGGTGTTGCGGAGTGGAAGCGCGCACTGCTTACCACTACACCACAGCGGCCGACCTATGCACACGATAACTCGAGTAAAAATTGAGATATCTTAACGAAATTTGGTACGTGCACTTCTTTCGGGCGTGGGACGGATGGTATTGAAAATGGGCAAAATCGGACAATAACCACGCCTACCTCCCATATAACTGTAATTTTCAGAAATAAGAAACCTGCGATATTTTAGTAACTACTGAAGATTATTCACTCAAAATTGATATTTACAATAATGTTTAGACGAAAAATAAGAATATTCTAAATTTAAGGACGCTAATTTACTCAAAATTGATACACCCCGGCTTACCATGTAGCGGTAGATTTCGGAAAGGTGAAAAACATATATTTAATACATGCGCCGGGTATTTAATGTAACTTAGACTTTCTTACTTGTTCTAAATACGTTTTATTCCTGTATAAGCGGATTCTTTCATTTATATAGGGTATGTATAGTTGCTTTACTAAATCCAATTATTTTTAGGTCAAAAGGCTCTAAAAGTTTAAACAGAGGGTAGCGTTGATCCGGATTAACTCGGACTTAATCCGGATCAACTGCAGTTAATTCCCGAGTTGATCCGGATCAACGCTGCCGTCTGTTTATGCTTTAAGAGATCACTTGCAATCCGCAAAACACACGATCCCGCATCCATGAGTCGTCTACTTCTCAGTCACTAGATAAATTTGTAGTGACGAAATATTCGCCAAAATAAAACTGCGGTTGCGGCGGGAATGCTCGCATTTCATACTGTCATTCACAACATGTCGTACTCCCAAATGGATTGTACAGTGCCTCTTATGCGAACGCTGTTTGGAGATTCAGAAGTGGCCACGAAAACATGTTGCGGAAGGACGAAAGCCGAAGCCATAATCAATGGCGTCTGCTTCTATTGAAATGATCAAAAAAGATGTGGAAAATGTTCCGTACATAGGATTAGGGACCGATGGGAGTAACCACAAAAATGTGAAACTTTCCAATTACTATCCAATACTTTGACGTCAAGAAAGGAGTGCAAGTTCGACTATTAGATTTCCACGATCTTATTAATGAAAAGTAAGATAGATACTATTGCTTCTTATATCGAAACTATTTTGGAGAAATATGCGTTAACTGGGAAACTAACAGCTTTTGTGGCGGACAATACGAATACAAATTTCGGAGGTGACAAACGCAAAGGAACAAACCATTTTTTTTTTTATAAATTGAAAGATAGCATAAATTTTGAATTAATTGGAGTAGACTGCTCAGTACACATCGTACATAATTCAGTTCACCACGGTTTGGACACCAGTCATGATTGAAAACTTTTTTCACACGATGCACAGTGTTTCGACTATATGGAGGCAGGTGGAAATAATAGTAAACCTGCACCGATTTCACTGAAACTTGACATGTGCTCTAGTTTTACTTAGAAATAGGGAATTATGAAGCTTGGTAAAGATGGAATAATTGCCACGCCTTCTACTCTTGTGGGCGGAAACATTAAATTTCATACGATTTCGATGAAATTTAGTTTGTACTCTCTCTTTTATTAGAAAACCTAAATATAAAATATGGGGCAAATTGGATCACTATAACGCCCAAAACTCATTCAGCCATAATCTGCATTTCGACTCGAATCGAAATTTTCTCCGTTTGGCAACTTTGGTATTCTGCTTCCGTTTCCTTTCGATCATTCTTCGAAATCTAAGATTATACCTATTCTACATTTCGATCGGAGTTCCGTTTTTCTAAGTTGCAAATTTGTTGACGGAGAACGTTTCGATTGTTATTTTCGTGGGCTTAAATAAAATTTTATAAAAAAAAAAATTAAGTAAAATATACTGTGCATGATTGTAAGTCATCATAAATGAATTTTCTCGATTTCTGTGTTTTCGCAGCGGTAATACGGGCAATACGAAAAAATATTAGCAACCATAAGGGATATTGCGCGAGGTTTTCAAAGAGGAAGCACAGGCGTTTTTGTTTTCATTATCTATAAATAAGACTGTGAAATGGACTGAATACAATTTATTCTTTGTATATAAAATTAATAGAAGTATGTACATACATACATGCATACATAAAATGTGAGGTTACCTAAAAAAAGATCATTTTATTATTGCACTCGTTTTAACTAACTTTTTAAAAAGAGGTGCGTATGTTGTCGAATTCGAATTTGCTATGGAGCTTTGTTCTTCCCCTCCTCCTGACGGCTTTCAAAATGGAATTCATTTGCGTTCAAATCTTCCACTCTGTAGTAAATGCAAATGTTGTGGAGTGCTCAAACAACGTTTATAATTTCACAGGCTTTGAGCGATGAGTAACACAGTTCATGATGAGTTTATGACTCTTCACTCATCTCAGAAAGATCAAACATGTCCCTAAATCTCCGCCTTTCAATTTCCGCATCTGCAATCAAACGTGGAATACAATTAAAGAAATTGTGCTGGGAAAATCAAAGGAAAGTTTATCTCTTCACTCCGACCTAAATTTAGACGAATTAAATAGTAAATGTCGGCCGCTGTGGTGTAGTGGTAAGCAGTGCGCGCTTCCACTCCGCAACGCCTGGGTTCAAACCCTGGTCAAAGTAACATCGCAAAAAAATAGAAAAAAGTTTTTTCTTAACAGCGGTCGTCCCTCTTCTTCTCATAAAAATACAGTCGCCGTTCGGAGTCGGCGTAAAACTGTAGGTCCCTCCGCTTTGTGTGACAACATTAAGGCGCACGCCACAAATCGGAGGAGAAGCTCGGCCAAACACTAACATATGTGTAAGCGCCAATCTATTATTATTATTATTAAATAGTAAATTTTTTAGTCCACCCAGTTCTTTAGCTAATACATGTCTTGACAACTACAGTGCACGTGTAAATGTTAGTATTAGTCCATTTGAGTTTGTTTGTGTGGATGACTGTGATGTTGTGCAAGCCATACTATCCATTAAATCTAAAGCCGTGGGATTTGACGGAGTTCATGCAAATTTTCTGAAAATAATACTACCCCACGTGACTTACCTAATCAACTCAATTTTGACCACCAGCGTCTTCCCTAAGTGTTGGAAAGTTTCTAAGATAATCCCTGTTCATAAGAAAAATAACGAGTATCGACCAATAGCTATCCTTTCCTTTCTATCAAAAGTCGTGACTTTTAACAGACCACCAATCGGGCTTTAGATCTAAAAGGAGCTGTACAACAGCACTATTACACGTAATCGAAAGTATTCGATCGCAACTTGATGATAATAATATTGCTTTCCTAACCCTCTTAGATCATTCCAAAGCTTTTGACACAGTGGACCACATGATATTATGTCAAAAGCTGATGAACTTATTTAACTTCTCTGGTCCAGCATGCTTACTGATCAGATCATATCTCAGCGGCAGAACTCAGGCGGTGAGTATTGGTAGCAAGAATTCTGATTTCCTATCTGTAGCCAGAGGGGTCCACCAGGGTTCAATCCTGGGTCCTTTGTTATTTGTTTTGTACGTCAATGATTTGCCTAACGTCCTTAAATATTGTAATGTCCACATATATGCTGACGACGTCCAATTATATGTTTGCTGTCCTCCTGCTCGTATTAGTATGTGTATCAAAGATTTGAACCATGACCTAACCCAAATAGGGGAATGGGCTTCTATGAATGGATTATGTCTTAACCCTGTCAAATCGAAATGTATCATCATTCATAAGAAATTCATTGCCTCTGATGGTCTAGATAAGATCACTTTAGACAATTCAGTAATTGAATACGTCGACACGGCCAAGAATCTTGGAGTAGTATTTAACAAAACATTGACATGGAAAAACCACATTTTTAGTGCAGTAGGAAAAGTGTATGGTATGCTCCGTACACTCAGGTTAACACAGTACTTCACACCTTTAAACATTAGACTACTTTTGGCGAAAGCGTACTTAATACCTACGCTCCTGTATGGTTGTGAGATTTATGCTAATTGTGACTATGCCTGTAAAAGTAAACTAAATGTTGCTTACAACAACATTGCTAGATATGGATAGTATGGCTAAAAAGACTTGACCACGTGTCTGAACAAGCTGAGAGGTTGCTCAACATCACTTTTGAAAATTTGCTAAAACTAAGAGTGCTTGTAGCCCTACATAAAATAATACATACGAAGGAACCTGAATATCTATATCGAAGACTCCAATTCTTTCAGTCTACGAGGTCAGTACTACTTATCCTCCCTAAACATCGAATGCAAATATCTGAACGTCAATTTTTCATTAACTCTATCCGCCTTTGGAACTCACTACCTATCAGAATAAGGTCAATCAACAATGCACTGCGTTTTTACCATAGTTAATTATAATTATATATGTATTAATTGTATGTTTATTCCTCTTGTACGTTCGTTATACTATACTATACTGTACTTTACTTTACTTGTACTTCCTTCGATCTCTCTGTCGCAGCCGCTTCACACGAGTGGTACATTTGTACATTTGGTAGATTTGTACGGTTCTTATTGCCACAAACAAAACTAGGATCAAAACTCTGTTTCTCGTAGATATACTTACCTTAGTTTGACAAAATTTTGTACAAATGCGTATTCGTGTGACATGGCTTTGTGAATTCTATCCAAAAATATGAATGCTTAAAAGATTCGATTTCTATATATTTAATAGTTATTAATGTTTTTATGTTTCTTAACAAATATTTTTAATCTTTGTTTTTCTTTTTAATATGCAACTTCTATTACTTAGTTATTACGAATTGTGACTAGCACTATAATATAATTTTGTACAATTGTTGTGCTAGGATGAAGTTTCCAAATAAACAAACAAACAAACAATCTGGGACTCGTTCTCCTCTTCAAGCAAGACCGCCGTTCCTTTTTATAATTACGTTTCCTCTTAAATAAAGCACAAACGAAATTTTATTTTTAAATTACAATGATGTTAGATATATTTAGTTATTTTAAAATATTTATAAACTTTAACTTCATAAGCTGCTATAGTTTGGTGGCAAATATTTCTTTTGTTTTGTTTCGATTTCACACATTCCTAGGCAAACAGCTGATTTCGAAAGATGTTTTCTCTCTTCCTCTTTCGATTCGATCGTAACGCAGAATACCTAAGTTCGATTCTTGCGGAGCGGAATGCGGGAACGTAATCGAAATGCAGAATAGGGCTGATTAAATGTGATGGAATTTTGGTTAATTTTTGTTTCCTGCTTTCCACTCTCAGAAAGCAAAGGTTATACTATAAAATGGTTAGGTGTAAATACTGGCTTTTTCCCCAATGTTTGGTGAGATTTTTTCATTGTTCGTAAAATTCTTTTCGCGAAATTATGCAAAAAGAAGCTGAAAATCAAAAAGTACATATATCTGCAAAGTCGCGCGAAAAGATCAAATTATATATTCGAAAACTACATAAAATTCTCTAAAATATTCGTCTAATTTCAAGACCTGACGGACCGGTACTCACACTTTTTTTTAGCAATAATCTTAAGCATCTACGTTTCAAAGCAAATTGTTTGGTAAGAAAATAGGAAAGTACCAAATAAATGATAAATACCTTCACCTGAATATTCCACGACATTTAAATAATTGATTACAGTTGAAAAAGAAACACTTTCTTCAATGGGTTAATCGCCAAAGGCAACTAAACTGATTAGTCCGTATCGGGCCGATTCCCGTATTTCTTTGGAAATGTATCGTCCGTGAAGAAGGGGGTTGAGTAAATAATGTGAAATTTGGTATTTATGACTTTTACTTTTCCCTCTCTAAGTCCAACCAGTTTTTGTTTATCAACTGTCACCATGACTTTTCTACCTGCCTCCATCTAGTTGAAACACTGTGCGATAAAGCCGAATGTTTGCATGTTTATTCGCTGATGGCTTTGTTTCATCCTAAAATGGCATTGCTGTAGGAAAAAATAGCAGTATTCTAGAAATGAACACAATTTTCCAAGACGTTTTTGTTAAACTTCAGGACTGAATTGAGTCAAATTTTATTTCACTCGCGGCTCAGTCGATTTTGTCAAGATTGAATAAAGAAGGAAAAGAACAAATCCGTGATGATTTCATGGCAAGTGTTGGAATAGTATATCAAGGAATTTTGGAATACATGGAACGCTGCGTTGAGTTTTTCGGAATTTAAAATTTTCAAATGGCCGGATAAAAAAAAATCAAAATTTGCAGTACAAAGATATCGAAGAAATTGTTTCGTATTTGTTACAAAAAAAAGTTGGTATCAATGACTCAAAGCTGCATGATCAAGTTGTAAATTTTAAACGATTATTGTCATCGAAAGCCGGCGATGATGATTTTTTCTATAACACGTGTGCAAGCTGCTACCGGATATGCATTTTTGATGTGTATACATCTTTGGTTTCGGTAGGGGTAAAATTTGCGAAGCTGTAACGCATATCCCAGCAGAAAATTTCGAAGGGCTTAGCTAGCATGTGTATTTCAGCAGAAATTTTATAATTTCATTAGAAATACCCTGTGTTTACTTGCTATTGTAAATGGTTGCATACATTTAGGCACATGCATAGTAAAAGGAAATGCGGAAAACTGATTATTACTTCCGATTATGCAAACTCCGCAAATGCATACGGCTTTGTACCTATATTTATACATAGTTAAGTCTGTATGTACATACTAGGGATGTTGCGAATGTGGAATTTTAGACATCCGCGGATGCGAATCCGGATGCGAATATCTAACAGCTAACATCCGCGGATACGAATGCGAATGTCAAGTATTTTTAAGAAACAATTATAATCTAGCATAAAGGTGAGAACGCTGTTTAAACAGCGCTTACAAGTCAAACCAGATGTGTTAGGTTTTTCTAAAGCTCTTTAAAGAGAATTCTTCATTCTCATTCCTTTGGCGGTTTCAGAATTTGGGGAATCTGTAACTTCATCAGCATTTTTCAATTTTAGTTTTTAATGTGTATACATCTTTGGTTTCGGTAGGGGTAAAATTTGCGAAGCTGTAACGCATATCCTACCAGAAAATTTCGAAGGGCTTAGCTAGCATGTGTATTTCAGCAGACAATTTTTAATTTCATTAGAAACACCCTGTGTTTACTTGCTATTGTAAATGGTTGCATACATTTAGGCATATGCAAAGTTCAGATTCCCCTATGGAGACTCAAAAAATTTAAATTAATTTTTTTTTTCATCTAATACCCAAAATCGATACTACTAACGTCGAGGATATCACATATAAATTTTGGTCCCGTTTGGAGTCGGTTAAGGCGTGTCGCACAGGGGTAATAATTCAGATTCCTCTATGCAGACTCAAAAAATTGAAATTAATTTTTTTTCTTCTAATTCCCAAAATCAATGCTACTAATGTCGAAGATATTACATATAAATTTTGGACCCATTGGAGTTGATTAAGGCGTGTCGCACAGGCATGTGTATTTCAGCAGACAATTTTTAATTTCATTAGAAACAACCTGTGTTTACTTGCTATTGTAAATGGTTGCATACATTTAGGCATATGCAAAGTTCAGATTCCCCTATGGAGACTCAAAAAATTTAAATTAATTTTTTTTTCATCTAATACCCAAAATCGATACTGCTGTAGGCGCAGATATCACGTATAAATTTTGGTCCCGACTGCAGTCGGTTAAGGCGTGTTGCACAGGGGCCAAAGTTCAGATTCCCCTATGGAGACTCAAAAAATTTGAATTAATTTTTTTTTCATCTAATACCCAAAATCGGTACTGCTATAGGCGCAGATATCACGTATAAATTTTGGTCCCGATTGGAGTCGGTTAAGGCGTGTCGCACAGGGGTCAAAGTTTAAATTCTTCTATGGATACTCAAAAATTTAAAATGGAATAAAAGTAAAACAAATAAAATACAATATTATGTAAAGCAGTGTTTAGTTAAATTTCGGGACCACTGAATTGATACAACTGTAGTAAATATTAAGGTCTAACAAATTGTCTGTTAAATGGGAAGCTAAGCGGTTTTTGTCAGTTTTATATAGAACTTAATTATAAAAATAAAAGCAAATTATTAAGTTGTCGAGAACTTAAGTTAAGTATAGTTAATTAATTAATTTTCTTTTTTTAATTTTAAATTTTTTGAGCCTCCATACAGGAATCTGAACTTTGACCCCTGTGCGACACGCCTTAATCAACTCCAATGTGTCCAAAATTTATATGTAATATCTTCGACATTAGTAGCATCGATTTTGGGAATTAGAAGAAAAAAAATTAATTTCAATTTTTTGAGTCTGCATAGAGGAATCTGAATTTTTACCCCTGTGCGACACGCCTTAACCGACTCCAATCGGGACCAAAATTTATATGTGATATCCTCGACGTTAGTAGTATCGATTTCGGGTATTAGATGAAAAAAAAATATTAACTTAAATTTTTTGAGTCCCCATAGAGGAATCTGAACTTTGACCCCTGTGCGACACGCCTTACCCGACTCCAATCGGGACCAAAATTTATATGTGATATCTTCGGCGTTAGTAGTATCGATTTTGGGTATTAGATAAAAAAAATATTAACTTAAATTTTTTGAGTCTCCATAGAGGAATCTGAACTTTGACCCCTGTGCGATACGCCTTACCCTACTCAAATCGGGACCAAAATTTATATGTGACATCTTCGACGTTAGTAGTATCGATTTTGGGTATTATATGAAGAAAATATTAATTTTAATTTTTTGAGTCTCCATAGAGGAGTCTGAACTTTGACCCCTGTGCGACACGCCTAAACCGTCTCCGATCGGACCCAAAATTTTTGTGTGATATCTTTGACTATATTAGCATCGATGTGGGGGTTGGCGTTTAGGAAATCTGATGTAATAATGTACTTAATAGATTTAAGGATCACCCCAATGTATACATACTTAAGTTTGTATGTACATACTAGGGATGTTGCGAATGTGGAATTTTAGACATCCGCGGATGCGAATATCTAACAGCTAATATCCGCGGATGCGAATGCGAATGTCAAGTATTTTTAAGAAACAATTAGAATCTAGCATAACGGCGAGATCGCTGTTTAAACAGCGCTTACAAGCCAAACCGGATGTGTTAGGTTTTTCTAAAGCTTTTTAAAGAGAATTCTTCATTCTCATTCCTTTGGCTGTTTCAGAATTTGGGGAATCTGTAACTTCATCAGCATTTTTAAATTTTAGTTTTTGTAGTTCATTTCTTATAAATACTTTCTTCTGCAACTGCTTTGCAAATTTGTGCTTATGGCGAGCTAAATAGGTGGATATGGAAAATAAATTATTATTTTCCAGGAATGAAAATTTTGAACAAAATTCTGTTTTCAAAGTCATGGGTGCCAGCCGAATCGGATCAGAATATTGTTATTTAACGAAAAAAAGCCGTTTTTTATAAATATTTGATTCCCAGATAGTTATGTACGTAATTCTTATATAATTATAGGTCACACCTATAGCTTTTTAATTATTTGAGCATCGATTATCTTTTATAGCCAGACGTTGATCATTTCTGCTGGATATCCCTATTGCAGGAGCTTACTCTTTGACTTTAAATAGCAAAGGGACAGTTTTACCACAGAAGTTTTGAGCGAAGGATCCTATGAAAAGAATATTGCCCGTCAAGTAAACAAAATTACTGTTTTTAATGCTTTTGCTAAAAAAAAATTCCTTAAAAAGCCCCATTTGAAACGAATATATGAAACATCAAAAGCAAATCACGAAAATTTGGTTAGGAAAAACCAATGGAGGTATTGAAAGCACACAAAAAATAAAAATATTGTTAAAAGGACTATGTTCTCTTTGAGTACGTCAAAGGTCAAGTAGAAGTGGGAACTTGTATGACTGCCTCGATAGCTCGGTTATATAGCTTAAGAAATAATATGCCTAAAGACATTTTTATCAAAGTTTATAAATATGAAATTGACCAGTTTTGGTACCCAAATACTCCCACGACGACAGGCAAAAATATTGGCCACAATTTGTCATTTTGTTTGATATACTTATATACGTTTTATCGGTGCACAACATTCGCGTTCACAAAAGCTCCGCATTGATTATTGCGAATGCGAAAGCGAATGCGAATGTTAAAATTATTGCGGAAGTTCCGCGGTTGCGAATGCGAATGTTCACAACAACCCTGGTACATACATATGTATTAACTCAAATTGCTATTGAGTTGTTGTTGCTACTGGTTTTTATATCGTTAGATGGTTTTAGGCATAGGTTTAGTAGACTATTTTGATAAAAAGCAAGGCGAAAATTAAAAAAAATACTGAAATCATTTCAACTGGGACCGTTGATAACTGATGAACATACATGAATATATGTATGTACATAGGTATAATATACATATGTATGGATGATATAATAGCTCTGATCCAATAATTTTCGTGTAAAATCCTGGAAAAATGTCAAACAGCAAAATCACGTTCTGAAGTGAGAGTACAAAGTGAGTAACAGCAAAACGTATGGAACAAAAAAAGCATCGGGTAAAATCTTGCAACTTCAATCTCTCCACAACTCTTCAAAATTCGCTCTTATTTACATGAACCACAAATTACATTCCGAAAAGAAAAACTAAATTTAGGAATATATACAAATAGAAATGCTCAAACTATAAGCTCAAAAACAGTAATTGATGCGGTGTTTTCAAGATATTTTAACGCCCTTGAGTCACAAGTATATACAAGTATCATATTTTATCAATCATACCGATAATTTCATGTATTTACATATAAAAAGATTATCCACATTTTTGATCTTAACTCCCTAATCTGTAATTAGAAAAAGAGATTAGCCATACAAAATTATAATTATAAAATTATCCCAGATTAAACCGATAACTTTTTGGTGCCCAACCTAGTTTTATCGATTATACTTGCGAATAAGAGGAGGAATGTCAAATGTAAAAGTAAACAAAAATTTACGCTAGTAAGGAAAAAAGGTTTGTAAAGGAGAAGAAGTTTAACTTTTCCTCGAGTTGTGTGAATAACAAGCACAACCAATTTGACAGCTAACGACCATTATATTTATATGTAAACGTACTTTTATGCTTTGCCGTTCGCATATGTTTACACATCAAATTTCATGAGTACCTAGTACTCACGCCTTTTTTGCCTCAAATGGCGACATGGAATGAACTACTCAAAATTGCTCAGTTTTTTTACTCAATCCCGTCTCATAATGCGAATTGTGAAAGGGTTTTTTCACTTATGTCTTCGCAATGGACGAAAGGGAGAAATCGATTATCTGTCGAAAATATGCACCATATCGTCACAGTCAAGTTCAACTTTTCTGATTTCAGTTGTTTTTCATTCCATAATTTTTTTAAACAAACCGAAAATTTAGCTCTTCTGAAAAAATACGTGATTAAGAAAAATACAGTTTTAAGAATAATAAGCGCAACGAATAAATGCTGGGGGGGAGCAGAAAACTTTCGTCCTGGATTTTCTTTAAGACAAGTTGGTAACCCTAAATATACTAGATATGTAAATAATAGTATGCATTTCAAATTAAGAGAAACTAAATGAAGCAAAAGAGCAGGAGGAAGTTGTGAATACTAAGTATGTATGTACATATGTATCAGGGTTGTTGCGAATATTCGCATTCGCAACCGCGGAGCTTCCGCATTAATTTTAACATTCGCATTCGCAATAACTAATGCGGAGCTTCTGCGAATGCGAATGTTGTGCAAGAGCACCGATAAAACGTACATCTGGCAAACAAAATGACAAATTGTAGGCAATATTTGATAAAAAAAAGTCTTTAAACACATTATGGGTATTCATGGAAACGCGTAAATCCCTCGTAACCACGTAAACCTCGCAAATAATTAGATTTTTCATACAAAATTAAGTAAGTTTACGAGATTTACATGGTTACGAGGAAATTGCGCGTTTTGATGAATCGCCCTATTATTTCGTAAGCTATTTAACCGAGCTATCAATGCGCAGTCATACAAGTTTCCACTTTAACTTGACCTTTGACTTACGTCAAAGAGAACATAGTATTTTTAATAATATTTTCTTTTCTGTGCTTTAAATACCTGCAGTGGTTTCTTTTTTATTGATTTTTTATTTTTTTACCAAACTTAAAAAGAAACTACTAGACACAAAAGAGAAAAGTGTGCACTGTAATTCTTAACCAAATTTTCGTGATTTGCTTTTGGTGTTACTTATATTCGTTTCAATCATTTAAAATGGGGCTCTTTGGAGAATTTATTTCTAGCAAAAATTTTAAAAACAGTAATTTTGTTTACTTATCGGGCAATATTTTTTTCATACGGTTATACGCTGGATCCTTGGCTAAAAACTTCTGTGGTAAAACTGACCCCTACCTCTCCTTTCTTGACTATTTAAAGTCAAAGAGTGAGCTCCTTCAATAGGGAGAAAGAGAATCGATGCTCAAATAATTAAAAAGCTATAGGTCTGACCTTTAATTAAATAAGAATTACGTAACTATCTGAGACCCTCATCATCCGTAATTCCAATAATTCAAATACTTATAAAAAGCGGGGTGTTTTTTAAATAACAATATTCTGATCCGATTCGGCTGACAGAATCTTTCAGACAGATACGACTTTGAAAACATATTTTTGTTCAAAATTTTAATTCCTGGAAAATAATTTATTTTGCATATCCACCTATTTAGCTCACTATAAGCACAAATTTTCCAAACCAGTTGCAGAAGAAAGTATTAAAGATTAATTACAAAAACTAAAATCGAAAATAGCTGATGGTGATGATCGCAGCCAAGGGAATGAGAATGAAGAATTCTTTTTATAAAGCTTTAGAAAAACCTGACACATCTGGTTTTGGCTTGTAAGCGCTGTTTAAACAACGATCTCACCATTATGCTAGATTCTAATTGTTTCTTGAAAATACTTTTCATCCGCATTCGCATCCGCATCCGCATTCGCGTCCGCGGATATCTAAAATTCCACATTCGCAACATCCCTAATATGTATATATTTGAGTAATTTTGCGACATTAGGTTCTCTGGCGATCAAACTGCAAGGCGAACCATTTGCGCATAGCCATATACGTACATTCCATACATATGGTTGCATATGCACACGGTGGGCAGGAAGCAAAGATAGGTTGCATAAAAATGTCGACAAAAACTGAAAGCAGGGTTGTATTTGTTGATATTTTTAGGTTAAGAATCCCTTTGAATTGAAATCCTAGCTGCTCCTGTTTTAAAGATATCAACATTTTACATAGTTATGATAGGACCGACTTTTGCGAAAGAGAAAAACATCCTTGTGCATTAAATATTCAACAATGTATGTGTGAGTAAATGTGTGTATATATATTATGTGAAAATATAAGTTTATGTAAGTTTTTAGCCGGTTTCAATCGTTTCCAAGGCGCACCACGTAGAGGCAACTTACTTTGCACCTCTTTGTTCTTTTTTTGGTTTTATTTTTTTTTATTTTTTTCTTGCTTTATTTTTTATATTTGTTTTTTGTTTCCTTTTATTTTTTTTGTTGGCTTACCATATAATATAGTCACACATTTTAGTAGTTAAATATTTTATTATTTAGTTAAGTTTTTATATATGCTGGAATGAAAATGTCATTACAGTTTTCTTCAGGCGACTCACAAAAGTTGGTTTATCAATCATATTTATTTTGAATCTATCCCAGAATTTAATGAATTCCCTATGAACTGACTTCCCGGCCTGCTCGGACCATAATCCTAAACCATCGTTATTCAAGAATGAAATAGACTGCTTTAAATGTTTAAGGATAAAATGGATTTTGACAGTTTGAGAAATTCCAGTACTTTTCAAAGCTGTGCGGAGTTCGTTAAGATTTTTATCAAAATTACTAAGATCCGCTTGTTTTGCGGAAAACCATGTATTCACGATTTTGCTCATGGCTTTGAACGAGGCAATATATTTGGTATTGTTTTTACTGAGAGTTTCTTCCATAGAAACTATGTTCGACATTTTTTTGTTTGTGGAAGACACTGCCAGCAAAAAATAAATAATTGCAAAAAATCAACGAAATTTTCTGGTAACTTCGACTTACACTTTACTAATTGGCTCAAAAGCTACATTTTTCTAAAAGATCTGATTAGAAATTGTGATCAGATGAAAGTGTCTCCGAGCCAATAATTTTGTACGGCACGGTACTTATAAGTAATCTAGGTTTTACGAAAAAAAAAATAAATACAAGGTAACATTAAAATATCAGTCATTTGTTTCGTTGCTGTGAGCTTGTTTCAAAACTTCTGGCTTTTGCTATAATTGTAAAACTCTGTGCATGTCATTTTAACGTATTTAGATACATACTTATATTAATCATCAACTATTGCTTATGCAAAACGTGCTACATTTAAAAAAAAATCGCATATGAAAGAGCACCAACCCAACTCGTAATAATTTAAGTATACAAATTTTAGTATTTAGTATAGAAATATTCAATTGAAATATGCCAATATTAAAATGAAGCGCTTTGCACTTAACGGATGCTTTTTCATAATTAAGTTAAAAAAAAATTATTTAAATTCCATGCTGTCTGTAATGGGATTTGAACCCTGACGCTCTGGAAATCAGCAAATTGTGGCAAGCATCTTCGTGCACTCAGCTACAGCCAGACATGTAAATGTGCATTCAAATGTTCAGTTTGATTCAACACCACGTGTGCGTGGTATGAAAGTATTGTTTTTAAGTACGAACATTTCAAAACGATAATCAAATAAAAAATATTCATGTTTACTATGCGTTATTTCCCCCAGTAAATTCATAAAATTTTTCTTAATATTACAATGCGTTTTTTCTCTCAGCGTAGTCATTTTTAAGCAAAATTTGTGCAATCAAATCGAAAACCGGGACACTTAAATGAAACCCGGGACATTTTAAGGTTGGAACGGGACAAATAGTCTAAAACCGGGACATGTCCGGGAAAACCGGGACGTCTGGCAGCCCTACACACAAAGCGCATACTTTCATGCGATTTTCTTTATGATCGCATTTGTGTTCTGGATGTACAATAGTTATTATTTCCTGACAGAAGAGTACATAAATACCAAAATAAATCTCATACAAGCTTTGAATTTATTTACTTATTATATAGCATACAATATTGTATACATACATACATATATTGCGATATTGAAAGTGTTTGTAATGAGAAAGTTCACGCTACTGAAAAAGGTAATTGTGGTGTTTTATCTAAGTTGTATACCGGTAGCGCCCAATAAATCTCGATCAATTATTCTTTCGGTAGGAAAAAATGAAAATGTTTCACATTGATTTGATCCGTTTTAGTGAGTTAAAAAAGGGGAACAGATTTGTATGAGATTTCTTTTCGTATAAATATGCTCTAATTATCGAGAAGTACGCCTTCCTCTTTTGCAAATATATCCTATCAGAAGTATATAAAATGTGGATGTTGAGTTCCTCAAATAATATGTTGTGAATGTGCGTAATGAAGTGCAGAAATTCCACGCGCTTCAGTTGAATAGTTTTTGATAGATTCCAAGCCACTGATCCGGCTCGGTAGGACCAAAATATGTTGTGGACTGTAGATCGGCAATTTATGAAAATCAAACTAAAGCAG
>NW_023458668.1:174873-177737 GCF_013731165.1 Rhagoletis pomonella
TTGTCGACATTTTTATGCAACCTATCTTCTCTTCCTGCCCACCGTGTGCAAAGCAAAGGAAAAATAAAACTAATAAAAATAACTTCACTTACATTGCAAGCCGATAAGGCAGTCCATCGCAGCGTAGAAGGCCATCCATGCTTACTGGTAGCTGCTCCATCGTAGTGCTGAAAATTTTATAATCTTTCCCTATTTATTGTGCTATATATATAAGATATAAGTGAGTTGTAAAATAAAACTTAGCTGATCCTATTGCTTTGCACGCAAGCCGTATCAGAGAGTGCACGAAGACAAAGCAGAAAAACGAAAAAACTAGAAGAGAACTAAGATGATCATGATCCTTCCTAATTACTTTACTTTGACCCATGATACAATAATGGTGCATTTACATGGTATGAAGCCATATGAACTGTTGATACGCTAAAATAGAGGGACTACATATTCTAATAAGGAATTCAATGATATCGAGTGGGATGCATATAACAAATTTTTTCATATGAAAAATTATGGGGAGATACTGTAAACATTAGGGTGGGTTAAAAAAAAATTAAGTATGTTTTTTTTTTGATCCGACACACGAAAACTAGTTCTTAGGTACCTCTAGAAAGTACTTACCAAATCTGAGCTCTTAATATTAACGGGAGGATTATGCTCATCATAGTTTTCCATTTTCAATTTAGTCTCATATAAAAATGGTCATATCTTATCACCAGGGAACGGATTTTATGGAAATTGCCTTTTTTCTGCTAAAGAAATAGAGTATATTCGATTAAGAATGTCCACGATTTAGCTTTCCCTGATTCTATATATACACAATTGATGTTGCCTTTTTTGCCTTTTTTAAGATATTTGCCTTTTTTTGCCTTTTCTACCTTTAAAAAAGTGATTATAGCATTTACAATTTTTTTTTTTAAGATTATAGAAGCGCAGGGACGTCTTGCCAGATTGGTGTTGGAAAAATTCAAAGCCGTTTTCTCAGCTAACGTAGGCTTGGAGACAATAAGGGCTGTGGATAAAATTGTAAAGGGCGAGGAAAACGCCCTTATTCCTGATAATATGAATGTTTCAAACGTTCCATATTTAAATTGGGCTCCACTTGTATCAACTGACGTCGAGCGCACATTTAGTACATTCAAGGCTTTTCTTCGTGAAAATCTAATGAAAATGCTGCCAGAAATCTTCAAAATGCATCTTGTGGTTCAATGTTACTACAACTATACAGATTAAGTTTTATGAGTTAGAAACTCGAAAGGATAAAATAGTCAAAGATTCAAAGTACAAATTTCTCAAATAATGAAACTATAAATAAATGTATTTTTGATTGTTCTTCGTATTTTCTGTCTTTTTTTAGTGCCTTATTTTGCTTTTTTTGCAATGCATAGTGCCTTTTCCTACCTTTTTCGCTATTTTGTTTTGCCTTTTTTTGTCAAAGATTGAAGTATTTTAAGGAAACTAACTTTTTGCTTTGAATTTTGTAACTTACTAAAAAACAATTATTGTCGAATGAGTTTCAATTATTTCTATAGGGAATTAAACGCTCTACAAGAAAGGTCTCATGTACTTAATCGATTACTCTAACCATTTAGAAGATATTCGCAGTAGAACTCCAATGCCTACTGATTTAATAGTTTTTTAATAAATATTTCCTATTTATCCATTTAATTTATGAATTTTGAGATAATTTATGATCTATTTCAGAAAACGAAGGTTTTTATTTAAGAAATATCATCAAACATATCAGCAGAAATAAAAATTCTATTTCGCCATATGAATTTTTATAATTCAATACAGTATTGATACAAAAATATATTTTTTCGAATTTGTGAAATTTGTTAGGCTTTTCTGATCTAACTGTTGTGTAAATAAATACTTTATTTAGCTTTTTCCCGACGTTTCGCTAAGATTTTTAGCATCTTCAGGGGTTTTTTTCGTTTATTTACCTGCGCAGCAATAAATATAAAACATTAACAAAACAACAAAAAAACTAATAAATGAAATGAAATGAAAATATGAATACACAACAAATAAATAGTAAAGTTGAAACATAAAACTAAAAATCGTTACCAACGCTTGTGGTAGCTTTGTCTGAACTGAATATTACTAATATTTATAAACATAATAAATACACTGCAGCGATGTCATCAGTATCCTCTTTCTTGTTCATTGCATTGTCCCTTTTCTGCATTATTCTTAAGCTTTCTAATGTAAATCTTGTTTTTGCTATTTTCTCTATATCAATTGTTCTAGCGTTCGCCAAATCAGCTGTATGGCCACTGGTGTTCATATGCTGCGCTAGTGCTGTGCTGTTTCTTTGTTTTTTTATGTCAGCTTCGAGTTCGCTAAGATGAGTACCCAGGGCTCCCTTGGTTGTTCTGATGTACACTTTGTCGCAATTTTCGGCTTCTTTACCATTGCACTTTATTTCATAAACCACATTGTTTTGTTGTTTGATTTCTATGCCCTCGCTAGGGCAGGCACCTTGTCGTTGGTGCGGGGGCTTAGCTGCATCACCAACCAGCCCTCTTCTGGTTTGAGGTAACGCGGATGTGCAGACCTCCGCGCTACCTTCTCTCTAGACTTGGGCTGCTGGAGAACAGTGACCAAGAACTGCCACCTCCTAATCCAGGGTGTTAAGCGACACCATGCCTATTGGACGGTTTGCAGCCAGGAGGGTATAAACCGGCTGTATTTGAACGGCGCCTTTCCGACACCGGGCCGCATCGGGGAGTAACAGTGGCCTTACCGCGACAAGGGGCGCTGGCGCGGCGGACTTTTGGAGATCCCCTACAAAAATTTAGACCACTGAGCTCGCCTCGTCGAGCAGGTGGTCGTACGAACAAGATGATGACACAACAACAAAAAAA
>NW_023458668.1:177837-179271 GCF_013731165.1 Rhagoletis pomonella
ATACTTGTATATACTTGTGACTCAAGGGCGTTAAAATATCTTGAGAACACCGCATCAATTACTGTTTTTGAGCTTATAGTTTGAGCATTTTTATTTGAATATATTCCTAAATTTAGTTTTTCTTTTCGGAAAATAATCTATGGTTCATGTAAATGGGAGCGATTTTTGGAGAGTTGTGTAGAGAATGAGGTTGCAAGATTTTATCCGATGCTTTTTTTGTTCCCGTCCTTTTTGGTGTTACTCACTTTCTACCCTCACTTAAAGAGTGACTTTGCTGTTTGACATTTTACAGGATTTTACTTGAAAAGTATTAGATCAGACTATTATATATGTATATGCATACATATATTCATGTATATTCATCAGTTATCAATGGTTTCAGTTAAAATGATTTCAGTATCTTTTTTTTTTAATTTTAATTTTCGCCTTGCCTTGTTTATCAATAGACTACTAAATCTATGCCTTAAACCATGCTACGAATATCAAAACCACTTTCAACAAATGAGTTTATACATATGTACATACATATGTGCACTAGGGTAGTCCAAAAACAGTAAAGTCGGAATTGCAATGCTCTCACCCCCTAGGATTGTTCTATATCGAAAAAAGTATAACCCTATTTTTTTATTTTGAAATCAAAAAATATTTAGAGGTCGCTCAAAGCGCTCAAAGTTTTCCCTGTGTTTTTATATGGGAAAAATAAAATTTTTCGTAGAAATTGTACAGAATTCCTGAAAATCGATATTTTTCGATTAGAACCCTCTGATTCTCTTCAGGAGACTTTCAATAATAATGCCCAATTGGTTTTGTGGGTTTTTGGCGGACCTATAGATTATAGTTGCGACGAAAAAATAGTTAAATAAACAATTGGATATTATTACTGGGAATCTTTTGAAGAGAAACAGAGGTTTCCTATAGAAAAATATTGATTTTTAAGAATTCTATACCATTTCTATGAAAAGTTATTTTTTCCCCATACAAAATACATGGGAAACTTTGAGCGCTTTGAGCTACTTCTAAATATTTTTTGATTTTCAAATAAAAAATAGAGGTATAGTTTTTCGGTATTAAACAATCGTAGGGGGTGAGAGCTTAAAAATTCCGACTTTACGTTTTCACATGCATTTTGGACCACCCTAATGTACACACAAACTTAAGTATGTATACACATTGATACAAAGCCGTATGCATGCGCGGAGTTTGCATAATCGTAAGTAATAATGATTTGTACCGCATTTCCTCAGACTCTGCATGTGCATAAATGTATGCAACCATTTGCAATAGCAAGTAAACACTGGGTGTTTCTAATGAAATTAAATATATTATGCTGCAAGACACCTGCTAAGCCCTTCGAAATTTTCTGCTGGGCTATGCGTTACAGCTTCGCAAATTTTATCCCTACCGAAACCAAAGATGTAAATATACACATCAAAA
>NW_023458668.1:179371-184408 GCF_013731165.1 Rhagoletis pomonella
ATGGGTCTGGTGGTAAACGAGGACAAGACGAAGTATCTCCTGTCATCAAACAAACAGTCAGCACATTCGCGCCTTGGCACCCACGTCACTGTTGACAGTTACAATTTCGAGAAAGTAGAGAATTTCGTTTACTTGGGAACCAGCATTAACACCGATAATAATGTCAGCATTGAAATCCAACGTAGAATCACTCTTGCCAACAAGTGCTACTTTGGACTGAGTAGGCAATTCAGGAGTAAGGTCCTCTCTCGACGTACGAAAACCGCGCTCTATAAGTCACTCATCATGCCCGTGCTGGTATATGGCGCAGAAGCATGGACAATGACAACATCCGATGAGGCGGCTCTTGGAGTGTTTGAGAGAAAGATTTTGCGGAAGATTTACGGGCCTTTACGCGTTGGCGATGGCGAGTACCGCAGACGATGGAACGATGAGCTGTATGAGCTTTACAACGATATGGACATAGTGCAGCGAATTAAAATACAGCGGCTCCGCTTGCTTGGTCATGTCGTTCGAATGGACACCGACGCTCCAGCTCTGAAAGTATTCAACTCGGAACCCGCTGGTGGTAGCAGAGGAAGAGGGAAGCCCCCACTGCGATGGAAAGATCAGGTGGAGAAGGACTTGGCTTCACTTGGCGTTTCCAATTGGCGTCAGTTGGCACAGAGGAGAAACGACTGGCGTGCTTTGCTCAACTCGGCCAAAATCGCTTATGCGGTTATAGCGCCAAAAAAGAAAGAAGAAGAAGTTGACAGAGAGGCAGGCACAAATGACCCACCCCGACGACGAGCTAGCTTGGGATGCAAGCATGCCTGCATGCCGCCTCGCCTGACGTAAGTAGGCTACTACACTACATAACATTCCTTGAAAGGATTTTCATGATTTCAGACCTTTAGTAAAGTTAATATGATTTATTCATATTGTTTATGTTTTTTACACCCCTTTCCTCTTTCAAAAATATATAATTTACTAAAATTTCAGTGTCTATTTATCATATTGCTCCAGCGTTAGACGATCTACAGTCCATGCGCATTCGTTCCATTACGCTCATTTGGCCACTTAAAGTTTACATTATAGACAATGTTTTTATGTAAAAACCAAAATTTTTTTAAATGCTATAATCAAAAAAAAAATCAAAAAGAAAAATGTTTACTTATTTTTTTTTTGTTTTTTATACGTTGTACATAAATGCAAAAAATGTACAATTAAAGCCCATAATAAGACAGAAGAAATGCATTTTTTATCAAGTTTCGTTAAAAGTTTTTAGAGATACAGCACTTTAAAGAAAGGTATGTATGACGTTTTCTTAAAATTTAAGTCCCAAAAAATTTAAATTAAAATTTAATTAAAACTCAAGTTTCAAGTTATTCTCGTTGTTCTCACTAAACACAGCTTTCAAACTTCCCTAAAACAATGTTTGCATTGTTCTACATTTGCGTTCAACTCAACGCAGGGTTGCACGAAAAAAAAGTTGAATGGGTAAATGTTGGCCGGCGACCAACTTTTTTGAAAGCGATTAGTTGAAAGGACATCCAACCAAAATTTGAATGCAAAGTTGAACAACGCAAACACCTTTTTATGGCGAATATTTTGGTATTTTTAGCCATTAAAATCTTTTTTCGTGCAACCCTGTGCTGAGTTGAACGCAAAGTTGAACAATGCAAACACACCTTAAGGTCCAGCTGGACATATGACATTCGATCAGGAATTATCGAAAGTATAATGCTTAAGATCAACTTCCGCGAAGATCTTTCTTTCCTTTTTCTGGTGGCTAGCTAGCTGAACGCGTGCACCGTCTCGGTATTAAAGAGATTATCAATTAAGTATAAAGTAAAGTAAAACAAAAAGAGAGAAAAGTTTGCGTTTTTCGAAATCCGCTTTTACGGTTATTGCTAGCCCACCAAAGCTACTCCAATATTCATCCTGACTTCTGGATTTGCGGATAACCAACTCTGTTTTTACGAAACCAGTTCTTTCCCGATCGCTTGAAGGACAACATGCCGGAGGCCGAGATTTTCCGACATATAGTGGATATGTATCATCAAAATATTCCTGCCATAATAAGTTTTTATAAAGTTTTAGAATGCGTTTTTCTGAGTACTTTGAGTACATTAATAAGTTATTTGTTTGCGAAAATTTAATTGAAATTTCAAGTTATTTTGCGAAGTAAACTCCAACCTAATGTATTCAACACATGCAAATGCTATCCCTTACCCAAACTTAAAGAAAAGAAGAGAAAATTAAATGTAATAACTAAAACGAAACGAAGAGTATATAGCTAAATACTTACCTACCTTAGGATACTTACCTATCAAATGTAAAGTGAACTGAATCACAAAGATTACCCTTTATGTAAAAAGTGTTAAAACCTAAAAAGTACTAGTTGTAATACCATATTCATTAGCTGTTATATAAAATCTCATCTAAGCTTTTACTTACCCTTTAATAAGTATAACTTACCTGCTTTTCCTTGGTGTCATGTTGTAGCCCACATGGACTAAACCTAATCTCCCTCAACGTTGAACATTTGACATGCATTTTTCGTTGTTCCTAAATTTTTTTCTAAGACATGTATTATTTCAATGTCAAGGTCAAGGTCAAAGCATGATACAATAATTTTTAGAAGCTAGTTTCACTTCAAAATTTTTGACATAAACCGTGTGTGTGCCAAACACGCAATGTGGCCACTGCTACGATATAGAACTTGGGGATTTTCGCTTGTTATTTTAGATAGTTTTTAACAGAACATGTAAAGATGTATATGTTTCATAACTGATCACTTCATTTTTAATATACATATACGTATTTAATACATACATTTTTGCCACTGCTAATCACATGAATAAAAATCATAAAAATGAAAATATAACGGCAATATTTCTTGTTTAAAATGTTTTAGATCCATCGCACACCACGGACTTTATCGGCCGCCGATTTAGTTGGGTTCGCTAGTCTTTCCATTGTACCACAACTAATTGGTCGGAGCGATTAAGCTGGTGTAGTGTGCGCTCCTCCATACATTTTCATATACATATTTCAAGCGAGCCCTACTATTTAAATAGGCGGCCGATAAAGTCAGTGGTGTGCGGTGGCTCTTATAGCTGTATCCTTACATCTATTCCGTGCGTTGCAATATCCACGAAAACAGCAGTTAATTTTTTATGAAGAAAATTTATTAAAAAATATTCGAAAATGTATCTACTTATATGTTTGGCTTTCCTTTGTTTTATTTTTCGAACGTCAAAAGCTGGATTTTTTTTTTTTTAATTGGTGCAACAAAAAATACTAAACACGTTTGTCAGATAGCTAACATGGCGGATAAGAAGAAGAAGTGAAACTACCTTCTAAAAATTATGGTGCATTTACATGGTATGAATCTGTTCATAAGCCGTATGAATTTTCCTATAAAAGAAGCACCAACTCTATGAAGAAATGAATGGAAGCGATATATATTTAACAGTTTTGACTTATATACTGAGCAAGTATTTTTTTGTTAACAACAAACAAAAAAAAATCGTTTTGTGCTAACTTCGAAACTAGAAGCTTATTTTTCTTTAATGTGCTTTAAAAAGGACCTGCTGTCAATAAAGCCTTGCGGTTTGCTATTTTTTCAAATGTGTAATATTTCCATTCAAATATCTTTGTGGACAAACAGTTTTTTGCTCAGAAATTGCTTGTTTACGTTTTTTGTCTTTCATATTAGAAACGTTTGGCATAAGTGGAAATCATAGGGATGCCGTTTTCTTTCGTTTCTCAATGTATTTTATACTCGAAAAGGCACCAAAATATGTATGCAATGCTTTTACATATCATCATTTAAAGAACAAAACCGCGCATCAAGAAAATGCAAAACCTTGTATGTGAGGTTGCCTAAATTTTATAGGAGAGAGTAAAACTTGTCATAATTCAAAACGGTTCTCTCTTTTAAACTTAATTATCTCTTCTTATGCCGAAGTATCGAAATTTTAGTATAAATGATTAAGGGCTTGATGATAGGAGCGTCCGGGTAGCAAATATCTTTTTTGGCACAAATGTCAATTACGAGGTTTTGCAGAACCACGATACGCGCTTTTGTACTTTAAACGACGATATACAGATTGGCACTTACACAATACGTTAAGTGTTTGGCCTAGCTTCTCCTCCGATATGGGGTGTGCTCCTTGATTTTATCACACAAAGGGAAGGGCAGTTTTACGCCGACTCCGAACGGCATTTGTATATTTATGAGAAGCTGTTTTCATGACAGAATACACTCGGAGGTTTACTATTACCAACAGAGGGGCGACCGCGAACATCGGAGCGTATCAAGAATGATAGAATACAAGATTGCGCCGATTGCAGCAGAATTCGTGAGAGTAATTTTAGCGTGACGTAATCGTAGAGTTGACAACTGAGAGCGGCGAGAATGAGGGCGACTAGTGATGTGCTGAATTGTCCCCAATACTCGGTACCCAATACTTAAAAAAGATTTCGGTACCCTATACTTCCTTTTCGGTATCCGATACCGATTATTTACATTAAATCCTAGCCATTATATGCATTTCAGGTTTAGAAAAAACTTTCATTACTAATTTATATGATATCGGCTAAAACACTTGAACTTATCGCCACAGAAAAATATTATTTTATCAGTTTTAACCTTAGTCGATCCAAGGTTCAAGAAAAATACTTTGACGGATGAAGAAGCCTTTCAGGGGAGAGATTCTGTAGCCAGTTAGCGACAAGTTTCGGATCGATATCGCACTTGTTGACTTACAAATATTTGATATCAAACGTCGACAAAACCGATACCGATTCGAAAATTGTCGTTAACTGGTTACAGAATCTGTCCCAGGCCTACAAAAATGATATCGTCCGATTCAGCTGGAACAAAAATGCTTCAAACAAGTAAGGGTTTCTCTGTATTATGGCATCGAACCGACATATATACATCTTTCATTTGAATCAGTAAAAAAGCTCTATTGGCTCTTACATTCGGGTTTTGTTAGGCGTTTTTTTCCATATTTTTGGCCTATGTGCGCTTTTATTCGAAACCTA
>NW_023458668.1:184508-193764 GCF_013731165.1 Rhagoletis pomonella
CAAGCAAACCAACTACTGGGAGGCTACAACCTCACGAGGTACAGGGCAATTATCAATCTATCCAAAGGAAAACTAAGGATTATAACAGGTTTTCTGACGGGTCACTGCAGACTGAGAGGCCACCTACACAAGCTAGGGATTTGGTCAAACGACCTATGTCGTTTCTGCGACGTGACCGAGGAGACTCCCGTGCACCTGCTTAGCGAATGCGTGGCGGTAACGAAGCAATACAATCGCTAATCCCTGGGGATCTCCTCAAATTTTTGGGCTCTCTAGGATTAGATGAGGTACTGTAAATGGTTGAGGGCACAATAGACCTGCTGGTCGCAGTGCATGCCTCTATTAATTATCTATCTATCTATGGGGGTTTTTGTTTTTGTGAATGTTGTGGATAAAGTGCAATTATATTTGTATGCTAGGGTTATGTTGGGTTGTGTGGCAATGTGTTGATTTAAGTTCTGACAACTGCGGAATGTAAGTAACGCCGAAATATCGATTGGTGGTTTTTGTTGTTACTTTACTCGAAGTTCTATTTTGGCGGCCGTTTATTTCTGTAATTTTTTATTTTATTAAGTCGCGTGTTAATTTTTCTGGGTAGCTATTACTTTTTAGAATCTTTTTGAGTTTTTCTATGTTTATGTCGTGAAATTTCTTGTCACTCAATGTAAGTACTTTATGTATTAAATTTTTAGCCGTATTGATTTTGTATTTTTTAGGTTGTGATGATAAGAAATTTATCAAACGACCCGAAGATGGCGGTTTTGATTACCAGTCCAGTGTGAGATTATTTCTTTCCCTGTGGATGCGAACGTTAAGAAAGGGGATGCTGGCTTTATGTTCCATTTCCATGGTGAATTGGAGTTTGTGGTGGTATTTATTGAGGGTTTTTAAGATTATATTCACGTCTTTGCGGTTAACTATTGCAAATATATCGTCTACATATTTTGTTATAAATTTAATATCGATGTTTAAATGTTTTAGCTCCGAAATGGTATTGTCAAGTAAATCGTCCATGACAATATGAGCAATAGTGGGAGAAAGCGGGTTGTAATGGACATTCCAAAGGTTTGAGAATAGAATTCATTGTTGCATACGAAGTAATTGTTGTCCTTGAGACAAAAGTCTAGAATATTTTGGAACTTGTTCTTAGGAATCATTGTCATATTTTCTATTTTTTCCCATTTTTACCTTCCTTTTATTAGCTCGGGATGTAACTATGTAATATTGATGCGCCTAAAAGATGCAGCGATTTCTATTCTCAAGTTACATACCTGATGACAGTACGAATTAGAGATGGGCACGGGCCTAAATTTTCAGGCCCGACCCGGCACGCGTGCAAAATCAGCTTTCAAAAACACGCACAAGCCTGCACGTTAAGAATTTTAGCGGGGCCCGGCCCGGCACGACGGGACACGCCCCAGCCCGGAAATAAAGAGCCAAATTTTATTGTATGTATACATATCGAGCCCTAACCGCCAAAATAACGTAAGCGACATTTTTTACAAAATTTTCTTTTTGATGCAGAAATATTCCTCGATTATCTAGATACATTTCTGCATCAAAAAGAAAATTTTGAAATAAATGTCGCTTACGTTATTTTGGCAGTTAGGGCTCGATATGTAAATATTTTTAATTTTGCGTTTATGTCCATATGTATATTTACTTAGGCGAATCAATATTTTACATCAAAGATTTTTATAATATAATTTTTGGGAAGTAGAAAAAGTTGAAGGTATTTTATGTACAGATATGTATGTAAACAAAACTATTAAGTATCATATATTTTTTATCGGTTTCCAAATATTTCCTTTTTTGCTTTTCTCTTATCAAAAGAGATTTAATTATGTACTATTTTTTTTTGTATAAAAACAAAAGCTCATCTAAATTTTTAGTATTAGCAACGGGCTTTTTCGTGCCTTTTCGTGCTTTTATGAAATTTTACTGAACGCCCAGGCCCGCACGAGTTCGTGCTGACAGCAAATATTCCGGCCCGTACCCGCGGGCTTACGCAGGGGCCCATCGGGCCCCTGCCAAAAGCCCGGCCCGTGCCCATCTCTAGTACGAATGGCAATTGTAATAGGGAGGTTTTAGTTTTTTAAACTATAATTTTATTTCATAATTATTCTTTAAGCTATGACTGTTGGTATATTTGTAAACAGAGAGACGACATCAAACGAAAGAAGAACATCTTCTTCACATACATTTATATCGGACAATTTATTTTTTAAATGGAACGAATTTTTTATATTGTAGTCTTCAGAAATGAGTGGCTTTAGAATTTCTCCAACATATTTAGACAAATTTGAACATGGGACTTTACAAGACGAGGCAATAGGACGTAGAGGGATTTCAGGTTTATGGATTTTTGGCAACCCATAAAGTCTTGGAGCGGTTGCTGCAATACTGGTAAGCTGTTGCTTATCTTTTGCGTTTATGTGTTTACATTTGAAAAGTTCATCCACTAGGTTGTTATTTTTCCTTTGCAGAGTGTGTGTGGGATCTACTCGTATTGTTTTATACGTATTCTTGTCTCCTAGTAGGTTGTCTATTTTTTCTTGATATTCTGTTCTATACATTGCTACTGTTATGTTCCAATTATCTGCGTCTGTTATTATAATGTTGTTTGTGTATGCTTGGAGGAATGTTTTTGTATTTTTGTATGCTTCTAAAATGAACTTTTCGGCTGCATTGTTTTTTATATTTCGTTTGAATTGTAAAATCCTATTGCTTAGTTTATTTCTTGCTAGTTCTTTATCTTTATCATTTCCTATCAATTGTATCACTTGCTCCATTTCTGCAATCGTGTGGACTGCCGAGAAGTTGGATTTTGTTGTTGGCAGCGTGAATTTGTTTCGTAATGAGAGCAGCCACTTTACCTCTTGGGGAAAGAAGGTGCTGGTTTTGTTTACGAACCAGTTGTCGGTTGTGTTTATTCCCAGTTTTCGCATTCTTGCACTTTATCCACAATATTCACAAAAACAAAAACCCTCATAGAAATCAAACAACAAAACAATGTGGTTTATGAAATAAAGTGCAATGGTAAAGAAGCCGAAAATTGCGATAAAGTGTACATCGGAACAACCAAGCGAGCCCTGGGTACTCGGCTTAGCGAACACGAAGCTGACATAAAAAAACAAAGAAACAGCACAGCACTAGCGCAGCATATGAACACCAGTGGCCATACAGCTGATTTGGCGAACGCTAGAACAATTGATATAGAGAAAATAGCAAAAAGAAGATTTACATTAGAAAGCTTAAGAATAATCCAGAAAAGGGACAATGCAATGAACAAGAAAGAGGATACTGATAACATCGCTGCAGTTTATTTATTATGTTTATAAATATTAGTAATATTCAGTTCAGACAAAGCTACCACGAGCGTTGGTAACGATTTTTAGTTTTATGTTTCAAAGTTTAATTTTAAATGTAATGTAAGTTAACAACTCTTTTGTGTTAAACTTTACTATTTATTTGTTGTGTATTCATACGTTTATTAGTTTTTTTGTTGTTTTGTTAATGTTTTATATTTATTGCTGCGCAGGTAAATAAACGAAAAAATCCCCTGAAGATGCTAAAAATCTTAGCGAAACGTCGGGAAAAAGCTAAATAAGGTATTTTTATTTACACAACCGTTAGATCAGAAAAGCCTTACAAATTTCACAATTTCAACAATTCTAAACTGATCGGAAAACAAAACAAATACAATATATTTTCTCTTTTAGTTTAAGTTATAAAAATTGACTTGATTGAAAATTTAATTGATGAAAATTGATAAACTCAAATTCTCAGGAATATTGTCAAAATTTTAAAATTTAATGGATAAATTTAAAATATTTATTGAAAAACTATTAAAATCAGGCTGTGGGATTCTACTGCGAATATCTTCTAAATGGTTAGAGTAATCGATTAACTACATGAGACCTTTTTTGTAGAGCGTTTAATTTCCTATAGAAATAATTGAAACTCATTTGACAATAATTATTTTTTAGTAAGTTACAAAACTCAAAACAAAAAGTTATTTTCCTTAAAATACTTCAATCTTTGACCTTGTATATCTTTTAAATGGTTAGATTAATTAAAAGAGTATACGAGTATACCTTTTCGTAGAGCGTTCAATTTCCTATAAATATTGAAGATGCAACTGGTTTAACGATCTATTGGTGATAAGATATGACCATTTTTATATGAGACTAAATTGAAAATGGAAAACTATGATGAGCATAATCTTCCCGTTAATATTAAGAGCTCAGATTTGGTAAGTACTTTCTAGAGGTACCTCGAAACTAGTTTTCGTGTGTCGGATGCCAAAAAATAATATAATATAAAAAATATTTGATTTTTTTTTACCCACCCTAGTAAACATACTGTTGTGATACTGTTAAGCATATCGCACACGTTCTTCAAAGGTGACACAACTCAAAATTACACGTTCGCCAGAAAATGCGATAAACTATTTCTTAGCACATGCTAATCATATAGGCAAGGAAGACTTTACCTTGAGTTTTCTCAACAATTTATAGCGGAAATTTGCTCCAGCTTTTGCTCAAAGGTAAATAAAAGCTCTGTGTATATTTTTAGTGCATAATTTCAAAAATGCCAAATTTTGAGTTGTGTCACTTTTGAAGATCGTGTGCGATATGAAATTTGTACTAGTTGGATTTTCATACATCTTCCCATAAAAAGTTTCACAAATGCAGAGATACCAAGGAGGTATTTCCCATTTTAATGCCTTTTTTAACATAAAACCCACCGAAAAGGAGGAAAGCGGACACTCCGCCATTCATATACATGTCAAAAGTAGGAATTTTAAAAATTAAAAACAATAAACAAACGATTTCAAAACAAAAAAATTCTTTGTACTAGATCTTTTTCAATAGAAGCAACTCACGTATGGTGGACAAGAAAAATACAAAGCACTATGATAACAAGACACTACACAACATTTTAATGAGCTTTATATCACATTTAAGTAATAATAAGCCAATATTTGCTAAGCTGGCAAAGAACTGAAAATGTGTATCTTTTGTTGTTTACAAAAAGACTTGCCAAATATACATATAAGCATGATTCAATAAAACAAGGTTGTGTAATTTGTGATAGCTAAAATTTGACACTCCTTTATCTACATTTGTATTTTGTAAGTAGGAGAAAGGGGAAGAATGTGATCGCCTTTTGCGAAAACGGTAGTGGAATGGTACTACAAAAAGTACGCAAAGTAAGTAAAATGTGTATTATTAATTCTATGCGAATTTGCAATATATTTGGTGTTTTAATGGAAATACTAAACAATACATAAAAATATGCATTTTTGATTTAAGTTATTCGTCATTTCCTGGAACAAATGTAGAATACCGACCGTTCAGCTATGCAAAAACGAAAAATGCAGATCAATAGATCTTTTTATGGTCAGTTCAACCATGCCAAAATTATTTGGCGCAAGTAAAAAATGAAGACGTTCTAGAAGGTTAAAGTTCAGTTTTTAGATATTTTAAATTTTAATATCTTATGAACTATAAAACCGATTAAAAAACTAATGACGTCACCATTAAGGTAATTAATTTGTTCTTCAGCTGATGTACACAATTTATAGTTTTTTGTATTTTTAAACCAAAACCACTAAGAAACCAACAAATGTTATTTTTTCATGAAATAACCTTTTTTTAAAAAAACTGCATAATTAATGGTAAAGAAATGTATATTATTTAGAAAGTGCAAGTTATTATCTTTAATTCGATATTACATATTTTATCATGATCTACTTTTGGGTTTCAACAATTTAGTGGTAATAAAAATACAAATAAAACTCTTATACATTCATTTTTTATTTTTTGGTATCGTTGAAATCAGCGTAAAAAGTTCTATCGATCGGCATTTTTGGTTATTTTATAGCTAAACGGTCGCATTGTACACTTGCTCTAGAAAATTACGCAAACGAAAGTGATGCCAACGAATATTTAGTATGAAGAGTTTTTGGTTTTACTACTAATATCACTAGAAACTATAGAGTAAGCAACATTCTGCACAAGTAAAGGAGCCGATTTTATGTGTGACATCACGCTTAGCAACAGACTGGCTAGCCCTCTGGTCACCCAGTGGGGGGTCTCATCGGAGCCCTCACTGTCAGACCATAGGATTATCCAGTTTGCACTGGGAGTAGAAGTCAAAACTAGGCAGGCAAACAGGAACCCCAGGAAAACTGACTGGACAAAGTACAGCGGGACTTTAGAGTCAAACCTAACTGGAATTAAGTCCAGGAACAGGTACACTAACTGCATGAGCCTAGAGAGCACCGTCAATGAGTTAAATGGCGCTATTGTAGATGCCTTTCACTCAAGCTGCCCGGAGACAAAACCAGGAGGGAAGGCGCTGCCCAACTGGTGGTCTCGGAAGATATCGGTGCTCAGAAAGGAGGTGCGCAAACTATTTAATAGAGCAAAGCGCACAGGGCGCTGGGCTGAGTATTCAGCAAGTCTAACTAATTACAGTAAAGAAATCAGGAGGGCTAAACGCGACAGTTTCAGGAAGTTCTGTGAGGGCATCTCATCGACTCCTTCAGCTGCCAGGCTGCACAAGGCCTTGGCAAGGGACCATACAGATACCAGACTAGCAATCCAGCTAGCCAATGGCACGTAGTCAGGCAACGAAGAGGAAAGGGCACTTGCCCTGCTTTCGGCCCATTTCCCGGATGCCACTCCCACTTCGGGGGAGGCACCGTGCCGACGGACCAGGCCGACCCCGGTGGACTGGAAGCTGGCTAGGAGTCTATTTACCCACCGATCAGTCTGCTGGGCGATGGACTCCTTCGACCGGTATAAATCCCCGGGGGTGGATGGCATCAGTCCAGTGCTGCTGAAGCAAGGCAAGGAGCTCCTACTTCCACACCTCGTGAACATCATGAGGGACTCCTTCGACCGGTATAAATCCCCGGGGGTGGATGGCATCAGTCCAGTGCTGCTGAACACAAGGCAAGGAGCTCCTACTTCCACACCTCGTGAACATCATGAGGGCTAGCCTAGCGCTCGCTCACATCCCTGAGGTGTGGCAAAGGGCTCGGGTTATTTTTATCCCGAAGATAGGAAAGAGAGATTATTCTCTAGCTAAGTCGTTCAGGCCGATAAGCCTTACCTCCTTCCTGCTTAAGGCGATGGAGAAGGTGATCGACCATGAAATCAGGAACAGCACCCTTAAACAGGTGCCTTTACACCCCGACCAACATGCCTACAGAGTGGGCAGGTCTACGGACACCGCAAGGTACACCCTGTCTACGGAAGTACAAGATGCATTTGAGTGTGGGGAAACAGTACTCTGTGCCTTCATCGACATTGAGGGGGCGTTTGATAACACCTCTCATATCAGTGTCGACCGGGCACTTGAAAAACGCAATGTACAGGCAACGATCCGCAGGTGGATAGCCAGGCTACTAAATTCAAGAATCGCTGAAACCGACATCGGGGACAGCGTGGTACAGCTAAAAACTACAAAAGGTTGCCCGCAGGGAGGAGTCTTATCCCCTCTCCTGTGGAGCCTAGTTGTGGACGAACTTCTACGGATTCTCACGGACAATGGCATCCGCTGTCAAGGCTATGCGGATGACATCGTGATTATCGCCAGAGGAAAGTTCGTGAGCACTCTCTGTGATATAGTGCAAAGGGGACTAAACCTGGCAAGAGGCTGGTGCGTGGACATGGGCCTCAGCATCAACCCCTCTAAAACGGTTATTGTCCCTTTCACTAGAAGAAGAACGCTTCCAGGCATGAGAAACATTTCTTTGAATGGGGTCGCCATCAACGTCGCCACCGAAGTTAAATATCTAGGACTAACCCTGGATTCTAAACTTCTGTGGAAGGCACATGTTGACGCGGTCACTTCCAAAGCTACGAGGGCACTAATGGTATGCAAACGCCTGGCAGGAAATACCTGGGGCTGCAGTCCCAAGATTCTGAGATGGATGTATACCATGATAGTTAGACCAATAGTCACCTATGGAGCAGCGGCTAGGGACCCGAGAACCACCGTCACCACGGTGACGCAATCCCTCACCAAGCTTCAACGTCTGGCATGTGTATGCATTACGGGGGCAATGCGCACATGTCCGACGGCAGCGCTGGAGGTGATTCTCGAGCTCGAGCCGCGGCACCTTACCATAGAACAGGCTGCAAAGCGAACTCTACTAAATTTCGCGAGGCAAGGCTTTGGCAGGGGCAGAACCATATCATTAAGGAACAGAGACAAGCTAGGCTCCCAAGTTCCGCTAGCTCTACTCCCCAGAGACGACAGGCCTAAGGTGGTTAACTTTGACAGGAATTTCAAAATAGAGCTTTGCACCAAGGCGACCTGGAGCTCCTCTCTCATGGAGAGGCGGATCCAATCGAGCTCGTTGCAATGGTGCACAGACGGCTCGAAGACTCCGGAAGGCATTGGGGCTGGCGTCTACGGGCCGAGGCTACAGCTCTCGGTACCTATGGGGGCGTACCCGAGTATCTTCCAGGCGGAGGTCTATGCCATCCGTCTGTGTGCAGAGGTTAACCTACGGAGGAATTACCGTAATGAGAGAATTTTAATATTGAGCGACAGCCAGGCGGCACTCAAGGCCCTCTCAGCATTTGAGGTCAAGTCATCCTTGGTTCTTGAGTGCATAGATAGGCTCAACAGCCTGGCGGAGCACAACGAAATCCAATTAACTTGGGTACCAGGACACATAGGAGTTGCGGGCAACGAAGAAGCGGACCGACTAGCTAGAATGGCGGCCGCCTCGTCGCCTATAGGGCCTGAGCCCTTCCTAGCGATTGGACCTAGTACAATCAAGGAGGAGCTCAGGAAAGAAAGGAACATACAAAGGAATCAACACTGGCATAACACTACAGGTCTACGTCAAGCAAACCAACTACTGGGAGGCTACAACCTCACGAGGTACAGGGCAATTATCAATCTATCCAAAGGAAAACTAAGGATTATAACAGGTTTTCTGACGGGTCACTGCAGACTGAGAGGCCACCTACACAAGCTAGGGATTTGGTCAAACGACCTATGTCGTTTCTGCGACGTGACCGAGGAGACTCCCGTGCACCTGCTTAGCGAATGCGTGGCGGTAACGAAGCAATACAATCGCTAATCCCTGGGGATCTCCTCAAATTTTTGGGCTCTCTAGGATTAGATGAGGTACTGTAAATGGTTGAGGGCACAATAGACCTGCTGGTCGCAGTGCATGCCTCTATTAATTATCTATCTATCTATGGGGGTTTTTGTTTTTGTGAAT
>NW_023458668.1:193864-197521 GCF_013731165.1 Rhagoletis pomonella
ATCGTTGAAATCAGCGTAAAAAGTTCTATCGATCGGCATTTTTGGTTATTTTATAGCTAAACGGTCGTATTGTACACTTGCTCTAGAAAATTACGCAAACGAAGGTGATGCCAACGAATATTTAGTATGAAGAATTTTTGGTTTTACTACTAATATCACTAGAAACTATAGAGTAAGCAACATTCTGCACAAGTAAAGGAGCCGATTTTATGTGTGGGAGCGAGAAGACTGTTTTATAACAAAACCTTTCTATTATTGAATCATTATGGCTGCGTTTCTTTATACATTCCGGATAATCCCATTTCACAGCCGGAATAAACAGAATGTTTTTGAAATATACGTTAACATATCATCAGGAACGTTCTAAAGAATAAGTAAACAAAAAAGTTTATTCCAAACGTTCAGAATGAATAAAGAAATGCAGCCTATAAGTCAAAATTATAGAAGGTATGTATACTTCTCCCTTTCATTTTTTCATACAGTTGATGCATCTTTCTGAATTTTACAAAATGCAGGGATACCACACTTATTTCGGTACGATATGATCGTAATGTGTTTTTAATTCGAAATTAAAGAAAAAAATCCCACGAAAATGTTTGCCATTGTAGAAAAATAAGTGTATATTTGCAAACTAATGCAAAGAATCTTAAAATAAAAATATCTTAAAAGGTTAGGAGAATTAACGAAACAAACAAACATTTTATGGTCTTATGTTTCCTTAAAGCCGCATTGCTATTTTTTCTAACTCTTCCTTTTGTTTAGCGCTGTAACCGCTTAAGTTATATTTTTTAATTTATACATGTGAGTTATTTTCAATGAGAATTTTTTTATTTACTTCTGAATTTTGGGTAGATTTTCTTATAGTACCTCTCATTATTTTTTATATTACATATATACGCTCCCACGGTGGAGAGAATACAGAGGTGGTGCCGATGACGATACCGCTACTTGGCTCTCAGTGATTTTGACAGAATCAGCTGTTTTGGTGACGTCATAGTAGAGAAGACAGCAGTAGTGATGTGCTGAGTCAATACTTTTAAGTACCCAATACTCTCGATACTCGGTACCGAAACATTTAGGTTTCGAATAAAAGCGCACATAGGCCAAAAATATGGAAAAAACGCCTAACAAAACCCGAATGTAAGAGCCAATAGAGCTTTTTTACTGATTCAAATGAAAGATGTATATATGTCGGTTCGATGCCATAATACAGAGAAACCCTTACTTGTTTGAAGCATTTTTGTTACAGCTGAATCGGACGATATCATTTTTGTAGGCCTGGGACAGATTCTGTAACCAGTTAACGACAATTTTCGAATCGGTATCGGTTTTGTCGACGTTTGATATCAAATATTTGTAAGTCAACAAGTGCGATATCGATCCGAAACTTGTCGCTAACTGGCTACAGAATCTCTCCCCTGAAAGGCTTCTTCATCCGTCAAAGTATTTTTCTTGAACCTGGGATCGACTAAGGTTAAAACTGATAAAATAATATTTTTCTGTGGCGATAAGTTCAAGTGTTTTAGCCGATATCATATAAATTAGTAATGAAAGTTTTTTCTAAACCTGAAATGCATATAATGGCGGGGATTTAATGTAAATAATCGGTATCGGATACCGAAAAGGAAGTATAGGGTACCGAAATCTTTTTTAAGTATTGGGTACCGAGTATTGGGGACAATTCAGCACATCGCTAGTCGCCCTCATTCTCGCCGCTCTCAGTTGTCAACTCTACGATGACGTCACGCTAAAATTACTCTCACGAATTCTGCTGCAATCGACGCAATCTTGTATTCTATCATTCTTGAACAAAATGCACAGGTGCGTATGTGAGGTTGCATAAATTATTTTGTAGTGAGTAAAAACACTCATATCTCAATACGCGGTTTTGTACTTTAAGCGACGATATGTAAGTATATACTTTCTTCATGCGTTCTGAAACCTAGTCGTAACCCCATTTTCAAAATCATGTAGCCGGCATAATTTAAAAAAAATATTTCTTCTAGTGATCAGGTAGCATGAATTTGATGAAATGTCATAATTTTATTAAAAGTCAAATGGATAACAACAACAACGAATGCCATTAAATGAAGCTACCTTCTTTTTTGTATCATGCGTTCAATAATATTTTGTGTGAACCACAATTTGTTTACATTAGCGACAAAATAAGTTTAATGCATTTTTGGCGCGTGTGGAACTTTGTTATGTAGATATGCATTTCTGATACACTATAGTTTAACATACATAGCTTTGGGCTGTTTTGCTGTGTACTGAAATATCATTCGATAAGTGACCATCGTCAGCATCGGAGTGCTGATCATATTCAACTTAATAAAATCATTGTGCTTGAGTTATCTTGTATGTTCAACCGTAACAAAAATATTCATATATATATTTGGACAAAGAACCCCGATTACAATAGTTTTTCTACTACACATAAGTTGGTGGCCCATGCGGAGAACTCTCTCCAAATAAATTAAACTAAAGAAACAAAAAAAACGCAGTTCGCAGTCCACATTCAGCACCTGTGACGTCGTATTCAGCGATTGCACGCAGTCCACGCTCAACACCGGTGACACTGTAAACAGCGACCGTACGCAGTCCACGTTCAGCACCCGTTTTGCAGTAGATAGGGACAGTTTTTCAGTTGCTTTCGCAACATAAATCACCGCAACTTCGACACCATCATTTATTGGGAACATCAACAAAGGCAAAGAGCAAGCTTAGGAAGCTAAGAGATAGTGTCGGTAAGTGTGTGCGTTTTACTGAGTTTTTGGTTTGTATTAAGAGAAACATGTGAATAAAATGAGTGAACCGGCTGAAAATATCGAAGCCTTAAACAAACTTTAAGAAAGATTCGATATCAAGGAAAACGAAGAGTTATTTTCAACAACGACTAAAGCGGGGTATGACCTCAATAATGAATTTCGTGTTGCTCACGAATCCATAATCTGCTCCCCTATTCAAAAAGAGCATGCGTATTGCTGCGAAGCTTGAGGAGACTCATTTCGTCTTGTGCTGTCTTCTAACACAACAAGATGAACTGTTTCCTCAACCAATGCAGTCGCAGGAATTGAATGCGAGCTCACAACTCTCGGTTATCCAAACGAAATGTCCATCGTCAATTAAGTTTCCTCATCTACCAAACCCCATGTTTTCTGGCAGATTCATAGAATGGCCCAGTTTTCATGACACTTTTCATCGGTTAATTCATCTCAATGTTGACCTCAATGCCATACAGAAATTTCATTATCTTAAAGAGGCGCTTCCAGCTACTTACCGAAGCAAATTATGGTACGGCATGGGACATGTTGCTGAAAAGGTATAACAATCCACGTATACACATCAAATCGCTAAAAAAAATCACTACGAAGAGATAGAAGACGATGTAAACAAAACCCAAAAAACATTAAAAACGCTACGAAAGCTTTTTTCTGATAAACGATTACAAATACACCGATGGCTGATTGGGTGATCTCTAGTCGTCGGTTCATGGAGGTGACGACTGTCATGTACAATTAGGGATGTGGGGTTTTTCGGTTAGGTTATTTATCACCTGATTGGTTAATCAATTATTTTTTTATCACAATAAAAGTAATGTAAACCTTTATTAATTTATAATTTATTGTGTTCCTCTGCAAATTTAGTGCCGGAATA
>NW_023458669.1:0-1722 GCF_013731165.1 Rhagoletis pomonella
AAGATTTAGTTAGCTCGTCTACGTCGAATTGAATGTAATCATCCTTAAAATCGAAGCGCGAGAAGTACTTACGACCTTTAAGGTTCATGAAGATGTCCTCTGGTAATGGTAGTGTTTTTTTTTTGGTTATAGAGCATAGTATCAATAACTTTATACTACTAGCACGAGGATAAAGAAATTATAGAAACTAACTCCTAATGTGAGAAAATTATATTTACGAGATAATATCTATTTAAATAAATATACATATAACATAAAGGCTATTTATTTGAAGCAAGTTAAAAGAAACAATGGCAGAATGTCTGTTTGTGTATGAATTCATGTGACACGGCTACCAAACTTTGCGGCCAAATTATCAGTGAAGCAAAACAAACAGAAAGGATAATAATTGAACCAGATCACTATTAGGGTCACATCGTTGTTGAATTTGCGTGCAAAATTTTTATACGGATCCCGATTATTGCCCAAGAAAACATAGCTAGAGTTGCGGCAGAGTTGCATTGGCTTCAGTTTATTAAGTTTAGGGCCGGTTGTTCAATGTCTGATTAGCACAAGTCGGAGGTAGAAGCTCCGGTTAAGCACAACTACTGCTTTATCGATCACATGTTACATGCATGATGTCGAAATCGTCGATAGTGTAGTGGTAGTGATAACCAGACATTGAACAACCGGCCCTTATTCAGTGAAATCGCTGGAGAAATTTATCAGAAATGTATAAACGAGTTTTCGTACAAATTTTGACAGTTCATTTATAAGGTTTCCACAATTATATGTTTATACGGTTTACAATGCATTTATAAGGTTTGATGAATACCCTTAATCTATTTTCATTATTTTATCATACATTTTAGTATACAAATTTCGGCCCCTCGGCAACATTGAAGTTTACGATGTCGTTTGCGCATCAAATTTTCTTCGTAATTTCACGAGGGGCTCGTAAATAGAGCTCCATACAAATTTTGATTGTTCTTTTACGAGGCTCGTAAGTTTACGAGCTTGACTAGGTTTATGGGCTGTTTGTGCTTAACGCCAGTATGTAGCACTTAATAAAAGCAAAAACTCCATATACGTACAAGAAATGGCTAAGAAATTTTCTTGTGTAAAATTTTCTTAAGGCAGTACGCAGTTCTTCAAGGCATGGTTTTCTAAAGTTTTTTGTGAAAAAAAGACCACAAGGCAACCCATGTCTGCAACAGAAATATATGCCCGTTCCATTATTCTTGAGGAAAGAGTGAGGCAACAGGCTGGTGAGGTATCAGATGTCAAAATTACTTGGACACACATACGAAATAGTGGCAATTTTTTTCTTGACCGTTTTCTTTAGAGCTGTATACTGGCCTTTACGCGTAAAAGCACATTTAGCGCATTTAGCCCTAAATGCTACTCTAAGGGCCGTTTGCACCATGTCTAGTTAATTCTAACTCCCAGTTAAACATCTTTATCGACGTTATCGACACCCATCATATAACATGTGATCGATAAAGCAGTTAACGTGCTTAACTGAAGGATGTACCTCCAGTACGGCCTTAGGGCCGTTTGCACCATGTCTAGTTAATTCTAACTCCCAGTTAAACATCTTTATCGACGTTATCGACACCCATCATATAACATGTGATCGATAAGGCAGTTAACGTGCTTAACTGAAGGATGTACCTCCAGACCTCCAGTTAGCGTTAACTAGACATGGTGCAAACGGCCCTAAAGGTATATTTATCCATACAA
>NW_023458669.1:1822-3475 GCF_013731165.1 Rhagoletis pomonella
ACATGGTGCAAACGGCCCTAAAGGTATATTTATCCATACAAAATTCGTCACCTAAATGCAATTAAACGCAACTCCATTTCTGTAATAAGATTCTAAATGCTAAAAGCAACTCTGTGACTTCAAAAATTTCCACTATTCGAACATGGTTTAATGAGAAAAAGTGGCAACATTGCTTTTTCGAGTATACAGTTGCTAGCTACGTTTCAGTGATCGCCGCTCGAGATTTCATTTATTATTTTACATTATTTGGAAAAAGAAAAGTTACGCAAATTCAACATCGATCTGATGCTGATAGTAATCTGGATCAATTTGTGATCAACTCTGTTTTTGTTTCCTAATTAAGTGAGGAAATTTTAATTGACAGCACCGACAAATGAATTTATAAACAAACAAATGTTCGGTTATGGTTAAAACAATTCAATTTTTTGTATTGAATTTTTGGTTTAAAATTTACTTTTTCCTTTTCAGTAGGGTTTTTTGCACATTATCTTCTGCGTGCGAGTTGATCGTAATAGATATGGATTTGAATAAGCGAATATAACACGGCTTTTTGTCAAAAGCATACGATTTTGAACTCGCGTAAATGTACATTTGTTAAATGCGAGAGCATGAACGCTCTTCGAAAACATATGTTCGAAAGTGCTAAATGTTGCATTTTAAATGCAGTACAAACGCTTCATTATAGGCTGTTTTTGGTTAAGCCCTGTATGCAGCTCTCAAGGAAACGGTCAAGAAAAAATTGCCATTATTTCGCGTGTGTGTCCAAGGAATTTTGACATTTTTGATACCTCACAGCCTGTTGCCTCACTCTTTCCTCAAGAAATAATGGAACGGGCATATATTTCTGTTGCAAACCTGGGTTGCCTTGTGCTCTTTTTTCACAAAAAAACTTTAGAATACCGTAGTAGAAAGCGTAGTAAATTTCTTAAGAACTGCGTACTGCCTTAAGGAAATTTTACTCAAGAAAATTTCTTAGCCATTTCTTGTTTTTACGGAGAGTTTACGCGTAAAGGCACATTTAGTGCATTTAGCCCTAAATGCTACTCTAAGGGCCGTTTGCACCATGTCTAGTTAACGCTAACTGCAGGTATATCCTTCAGTTAAGCACATCAACTGCCTTATCGATCACATGTTATAAGATGGGTGTCGATAACGCCGATAAAGATGTTTAACTGGGAGTTAGAATTAACTAGACATGGTGCAAACGGCCCTAAATTTACATTTATCCACACAAAATGTTTCACCTAAATGCAACTCCATTTCTGTAATACGATTCTAAATGCTAAAAGCATCCCTGTGGTCTTCAAAAATTTCCACGATTCGAACGTGGTTTAAGGAGAAAAAGTGGCAACATTGATTTCATTTATTATTTTACATTATTTGGAAAAAGAAAAGTTGCGCAAATTCAACATCGATGTAATACTGATAGAAATCTGGCTCAATTTGTGATCAACTCTGTTTTTTTTTCCTATTTAATTGAGGAAATTTCAATGGACAGCACCGACAAATGAATATATACACAAACAAATTATCGGTTATGGTACAAGAAATGCCTAAGAAATTTTCTTGAGTCAAATTTACTTAAACCAGTACGCAGTTCTCAAGGAAAGTCCTACACTTTCTACTACCTTTTTTCTAAAGAAATTTTAAATT
>NW_023458669.1:13475-36409 GCF_013731165.1 Rhagoletis pomonella
TTCGGACTTTTTCTGACTATTTCTGGGAGATAAGGAACGCTCCTATTGTTTTCTTTGTTTACATTTTGTTATTCTTCTTCTTATATGGCCCACCAATCACCATGCATAATCAAACGTCAAAAATACTTGCTACTCCTATTTTTACGTGCAAGAAACAAATGGCAATATTTCTTCAGGTTTTTCTTTTCCCCTATTCAGTAGGGTTTTTTGCACATTATCTTCCCTATGCGAATTGATCGTGATAGATACGAATCTGAATGAGCGACTGGAACACGGCTGTTTGTCAAAAGCATATATAGTCTGTTCCAATAGCAGTCCGGTTTACAGGATTTAGTCAGAACTTACAGGAAGTCGTTCCTATTGACATAAAACCTGTAAGTGGGAACACATTTGAGAGAGTATCTGAGCAACTGTTCCTAGTCAGAAGTTACAGGATTTAGTCCGGAGTTTCTTTTCCTGTAAGTTCATGAAAAGTGTCAAACGATCAGCTGATTTGCATGTGCAAGCAAAAACAAACAGCGGTGAAAGCAAAGAACCTTTTATTTGTTAAAAAATGGAAGTAAACAACGAAATATTTGAATATGTATAGATTTTAATAATTATTTAGTGATATTTCAGCTAATTCAGTGTTGTACAAATAACAAGTAAACAAACCGACTGACGTTTTTACAGGAAATAGTGCTTTTTGCGTTCCTATGCACTTCTGCATCTGTTTTCCTTTTACTCTCATTTGAGAGCGTAAAATTGTAGCTTGACAGTTCCACAGGTTTTAGTCCGAAGTTCAAAGGAACAGACTAATTATTTCGAACTCGCGTAAATGTACATTTGCCAAATGCGATAGCATGAACGCTCTTCGAAAAAATATGTCCGAAAGTACTAAATGTTGCATTTTAAATGCAGCAAAAACGCTGCATTATCCCTTATATATATAATGTAGACATATTTCGAGAAGAAGTAAACATTTTTTTTTATAAAAATGTAAGTTTTTTGTAAATAAAAATCAAGGAATGAAACCGAAACCCAAACCGAAACCGTAACCGTTTAAAACCGTTTCGTTTTTCAAAACCGAAACCGAAACCGTAACCGTTATCTTGACCTGAAAAGGAACGATACCGAAACCATTTCAATCACAGGTTTCAATCGGTTTCCAGAAATTTACAAAAATAATAAATAAAAATGTCTTTGAAATAAATGATTTATTTAACCAAAATCAGCAACATTTTGCTAAAATTCTTGTTAAGTAGTAAATAAGTATGGCAAGGTAACTTTTCGCAAAAATCTGCTGATGACTTTGTTGTTGTGAATCGAGAATCGATTAATTATATTTAAGTAGTTTCTTTCCCGTACGCAATGCGAGATCCCGCGTGTGCCCAAAATAGCCCAGAAATCATGCCTGTACTCAACAAAATGGTTAATAGAGAGCGAAAATTCGAGCGTATTCGATCGTAAGTGTATTCTTCTTCCTGCCCGAAACAGCCCGAAATTTTCTCCGAGTAAAAATGGATAAAGTGTCAAAGTGCATATCAGCTGTATTGTGTTTACATGTTGCCTGCATTTACTTGGTGCTTTTAAGGGAAAGTGTATTTTCAATCTATGTACTTAAAATCAAATTTGTGAAACCAAAATTCAATTTCCAAGTGTTTGCATTTAAAAAAAACTAGTGAAGACACCGATTGGAATGAGTGGAAAGTGAGTTTTCAAGTAGTTTTCAGCGAAAACTGGTTTTCGTTTAACAGATTTTATATGGACGAAAACACAAGTTTTAGGTCGAAAACCAGTTTTAGCAACGAAAACATGTTTCCGATGTCGGTCAGAACATGGTATAAGTGACAAAAAAAAGAACAACGTGAATCAGCTGTTTCTCGACTTGTGGGCACGAAATGTGGGTTTTTGCGTTTCCGTACTTCTGAACTTTGTTCCATATTTGAAAGAAAATGTTTCTCCTATTCTCTAATTACCAAATCCGGTCCGGATTGTTAGGGAAAGAACCTAGTGTTGATATTATCAGTGAACTGTAATTTTCGATTTTCTTTCCTCAACGTTTAAGACATTGTGATTTAAATAATATCAACAAAATTTCTGTGAAAAACCGAAACCGGAACGAAACCGAAACCAAAACCGAAATAAATTTTGAAGAACGAAACCGAAACCGAAACCGAAACACTTGGCAAAACCGAAACCCAAACCGGAACGTTATTTTGAATCGGTTTCATTCCTTGATAAAAATACGGTATTAACTATATTTACAAATATGTTTATCAGAAAGAGCACAAAAACACTTTTAATTTGATATATGATTTGTAACAAAAAATTATTCTTCACATTATATTTGACTAAATATATATTAAAATATCGTTTTACATGAAAAAAGAAAAAGCGCCGCAGATGAAAATTAGGAATATATGAAAAATTAAAATAAGCGGCGCAGGCGTGATTTTTTATTCTAAATTTTCATTAGGTATATATTAAAGTATGCTTTTATATCAAAAAAAGATAAAGGTTCATGCTATATACGATTAATATAAGGAAGAAGGGCGAACCACACCCACTATTCCCTTTTTCCGGGATGAGGAGCATCGTACAGTTCCATAAGTAAAGTAACTCTTCTTCTTGCCGTTTTTTTTCTGGCAGGATGTAGGTCTGTGTTTGGCTGGCTGTAGGTGTGTGTATTGGTGTTTTTGGTTCAGTGTGTTAGTGTATTTCGAATAAATTGTAATAGAAATAAAAGAAATTATAATAGAAAAAAAGAAATTGTAAAAGATAAGAGCACATGCCAAAAAAACAGGTGATCTCAGCTGTAGGCATTTTTTGGTAATCAGCTGATAGTGTTTTTACTTATGAAACTGTACGATGATGAGGAGTCGCTATTATTTAATTTATACTCTAAAGTCAACCCAAGAATACCCAACAAACGTTTAGGTTTGAGCTCAACTTGAGGTTCAGTTGAGAACCAAAGGTCTGATTATGCATACTTCGCATATCTGCGCACAACCATTTGCACCAGTGCAATAGAAATGTAACTTACGAAAATGTGAAGTAGAATGTAAGCTCAACAGATGGCTAAGTTTTTAAAAGTCTTGTTAAATAATTTCTGGGTAATAGAATACATATAAAATACATACCAAGTACATACGAAATTAAGGTTGTTTCTCAACAGTACCTCAAGTGGAGGATCATAGCGTTCTCAACAAAAAGGGCATTTTTCTCTATTTGAAAATAAGATTGTTTCTAAAGTTCAGAAAATGCTAGTTCTCAACTTGAACTCCAATTGGTCTCGAACATAATAATTGAAATACTGTAGTACATCTAATGTAAAGCCGAACAAGTGGCAACCCCGATTCAGGTGGCAACCCCGGTCTCCTCGAATGGTGGTTGTCGAGAAATAACAGCTGAACTGTTTCCGGTGTAATTAATTATTATTATTCGATTCGTGCTCCTGTTCACATGTGACAGAGATTGATCTTAAAATTAAGTTAACATCTGAGCCTTATTATAAATTCAGGTGTGAGGTTTATACTCCACGTGTCCAGCGAAATCGGCAATAATTATTATATTCGCTTAAAAACTGATAATGACAGCCAGAATGACGCGAAACCAAACTACGGCTGCACTTGCAAATGCAGGAGTGGCTTTTGATAATGAAGCCACTTTGGTGGAACTCCGTGCGCTCTACGAAAAGGCACAATGTGGCGGCCTACATCAGCAGCATCGCCCTTAACAGCAGGCAGATGCACCACAGCAGCCAGATGTACCACAGCAGTGCCCGCAAATTTTGCAGCGGCCAGACGTACAACAGCAAGGTGATGTGATAAAGGCGCCAACAACAATGCTACGCCAGCTTCTGGAGCAACTGCCTCCAGTGGGGTCGGAGCGCTCGTCGCCGTCTACGGACCGTCAGCGTTTATCTGCCCGCAAAAAGCGAGAACTGCAAATATTGCAACAGGAGATGGGCGTCAATGAGAAACGTTTAGACCTGGCCATTCTGGATGCTATGGTCGTCAAGTATGGAAAGAAATGGGTATCATCAGATCCCGATGTATGTAGACTCAATACCGTTGACAACTTTTGTGATACCGATGTGGCAATATGAGTACAACTTTGTGCCATTTGGGTTGACTAACGCCCCGGCCGTCTTCCAAAGACTGGTAAACCAAGTTCTGAAGCCGTTGATTAGCCGTGGGGAGTGGTGGTCTACTCAGATGACATTCTAGTGGCCACAGGCACCATTAAAGAGCATAGCTAAATGTTAGGGCGAGTATTACGATTACTTGCGGAGGCTGAATTGAAACTGTACTTTGATAATTGCAAATTTGCGTATCAAGAGTTGGAGTATGTAGGTTATAAGGTCAGTAGTAAAGGAATCCTCCTCAGCAAAAGACAAGTAGAAGCCATCAAAACCTATAGTGAACCACAGAAGGTCAAACAAGTACAACGGTGCCTTGGGTTATTTTCCTATTTTAGGAGACTCGTACCAAATTTTTCGCGAATAGCTAAACCCCTTAGTCGATTGCTGGGAAAAAATGTCCGTTTCGAGTAGACAGCCCAGTGTAAGGACGCCTTTCAGACTCTAAAGAACTGACCGGCGGAGTCGCCCGTTATGAGTATATTTGACCCAAATCATGAGACTGAGCTACACACAGTCGCCAGTGCGCATGGCTATGGGGCAGTCTTGCTGCAGAAGCAGTCGGACCATAAGTTCCATCCCATATCATATTTTTCAAGAAGCGCCACAGATACCCAGACACGTTACCATAGCTTCGAACTGGAAACGTTCGCTATGGAGCGATTTAGAGTAATTTTCCATGGAATTCCGTCTACCATTGTGACGGACTGCAATTCATTGGTGTTGGCTCTGAGTTAGAAACAGATCAACCTACGGATTGCTCGGTGGTCCCTAGCCTTGGCAGAATTTGATTTCCAGATTAAACATCAACACAACAACAGATAGCTCAGGTGAGAGACCCGGAAATTAAAGAGTTGAAAAGAACTTGGAAGTGGCTGATGTATCTGGATTTGACATGGAGAACGGACTGGTGTTCCATGTGGAGGATGGTAGACGACAACTCTACGTATCTAGAGAGATGGAAAATAATGTGGTTCGACTAGTACACGAGACGTATGGTCATTTAGCGGTGGATAAATGAGTCGACCAGATAAGGAAGCACTATTGGTTTCCGGGGTTGAAAAAGAAGATTAAGAGTTTCCTAGCTAATTGCTTGAAGTGTATTTATTACTCAGGCCAGGCTAGAAAAAATGAAAGGTGTTTGTATAGTATTCGAAAGAAGCCCGAACCATGGGATACTCTACACATCGGTGTGTTCTGGTGGTCGTAGATTCATTTACCATGTCAGGGTGTGGGTGTTACCCACGTTGGGCGTTTGTTGAAGGTCCCTAGTGGCTACCCATGGACCACCGGAACAGCTGAAATTAAATAAAAATGAATGAATTTAGTAAAATTCACATCCTTATCTACCTGATGTTTTCGTTGGTTGTCATCTCTGTGTCGATCGACGAATGTCAAACTCAGCAAAAGTACCAAAAGGGACATTTTAAAGTTTTTAAGGGAAAATGTTGCCAGATTTGAAAGGGCCATTCGGAGAGTTGAGTAATTCATTAGGAGAGAGACAGATATAGGGCGAACGGGCCGGTTTACGGAAAACGGTGGTAAAAACAGATGGCGGTAGAAAACAAGGCTATATAAAGGAGTCCACAGTGGACCGTAAGGATAAGATTGCGGTGTGAACTGTAACGTTAACTGCCCAGACTCGCGCGCAGACATAGGCATTCTCGGGCAACAAATAAGTATTAAGTCAAATTTTAAAATCTCAAAAAAAAAGCATAAACGGCGCGTGTGTAATTCAAACCAAAAACGAGGCAGAGGAAGCCCGTTGGTTCGTTTGTGGGCGGCGTTTATTAGCACGGAGGAGGAGTTGATCTCAACCCGCGGATTCGTGGAGGAGCTGATTCGCGCCCGGAGGCAGCGGAACATATATCGAAACCGACGGATTCCTGCATCAGGATAAACGAGCGAGATGTAAGTAAATGTAGTGAGGACTTTTTTTTACCAAATAGGGGCAAAGAGTAAATTTCTCTTGTGTGTTCCTAGTGTGCCAGGAAGATATTCCATCGCACGCCCATGAATTTTGATTGGAGGCAATAGGGCGCGGCACAACTCACTGGTGAGTGCACGGGTTAAGTTATTTCATTTGTACAAAAGATTTTATGCCACTTTATGGCCCACGCGAGCAAAAAGCTGTAAAATCGAAATATCATCGGATTCGGAGTTTCAGGGTTCTGGTTAACCGAGACGACCACTATAATCCCATAAAAATACAAAAAACCCTCTTATTACCGTAAAAGCGGCTCAAGGTGAACGAAATCCACGACGTGACCTAGACATATTTAATTTAATTTGCCCTTTTTTAAATTTTATTTTATATTTTTTACATGGATATTACGGATATACACACATATATATATATATATATGTACATACTTGTACGGTAACTGTGGTATTTCTTAGTATCTTTTGTGTTTGCATAAGTTTTTTTTTTTGTTGCTACCTTTTGGCCCGTCGGTTGAAAGAACCCAACAAGATAGAATATTATCTATCTGAGCGGAGAATATCCGGCTCCCGAAAACACCTACATACCGGCTGAAAAGAGCTCTTTTAGGTAGGGTGATAGGTTTCCAGTGTCTTTGTTAAGTTCCATGAACTTGAGTAAACTTGTTTGGTCCCTTTTCTTTTTGATGGTGGCGATACATGTAAAGAATTTTTGATTTTGATATTTTTTGATGAATTTTAGTAACTTTTTTGTTTTTTCTAGGGCCAAAATTTCAAATTGCTTATACATTTATATAAACTGATTTATGGAGCTTTACGGCCGGTTAAATAAAACGCAAAACAAAGTTTTCTTTTATCCTCCTACGCGTTTCGGCGTCTTTTCCGCAAAACATAAAAACACAAACAATTAGGCTTCAAATCACAAGAAGATGTCGATAGCATAAATTGCGCATACAGGACAGCAATAAGGTGCAATAGAGAAACAGATGGACGATGATGCAGAAGTGAATGCAGTGAAGCGATTATTGTTCTGTTTGTTTGTTTATTTTGTTCTTATTAATTTAAATGTAAGTGCTATGGTTTCTATACATATATGTACTTTGTTAACTATGTTATATGTATGTATGTATGTACGCATATTATTAATTGTGATTTGAAGCCTAATTGTTTGTGTTTTTATGTTTTGTTCCGAATAAACAGACTCCCTGATGAAGGCGGAAAATACGCCGAAACACGTAGGAGGATAAAAGAAAACTTTGTTTTGCTTTTTATTTAACCGGCCGTAGAGCTCCATAAATAACCTTAACTAACTTTTGTTTGAATTTCTTATTTATTGTTTAAATTTATTTATTTATTTTCACGAAAGTTCCATGTTTGTCAATAAAATTTGTTGATATGTTTGAAATTGAAAAGCAATTTAATATGAGGAACTAATTTATTTCGAGGGGAGGGGAAGATGACAAAAGGCTGAGTTAGTCGGCGCAATTGGAGTAGAACAACAGGGAGACCGCAAGGAGATATCTGAAATGAGCGGTCCATGGACGGGTGGGCTTCCTATTGGCAAAGGTATGCGAATTAACAATGCATAACTTACGCCCTGCTTCATTGTGGCAAGGGTTGAGAGCCACGGCCACACAATCTCTGAGCTAGCTAGGGCCGCCACAGTGATAGCCACGCGAAAATACCAAGCCAAACTAAAAATACAGGAAATAACATCTGCGCCTTAGATTGGAATTGGCGTCCGCAAATGAACGTGTGTAAACGCTACTGGTTGTAACCAGCATAGCACAAAAGAAAAGCAATACATATTAATAGCTGAGTTCGTTTTATAAATGTATTTCAATCTCCACAGAAAAGTCAATCGTTCAAAGAAGGCAGCCAGACTAGGTGTTATATTTTTTGCAGCCCGGTGACTTGTTTGCATTAGTATTAGATAAACGTGAATCCAATTTCATTGGTATATAAGGAAGATCACATAGACTAACTCCTGCAATAAACCTTAGATGACATAGCCGGATAAAGATAGTCGGGGCTATTATCAGCATCTTCATATCATAATACCATTTTTATTATTTATACCTTTTTTTACGTGAGCATTAAATTTTTCTCATGCAAATTAGTCTTAGTTTTGTACCCTTGTTTTTTTTTGGTCAAAGTCCTAATACGCAACCGCTAAATGCAGTAATTACGTAGCTTTGAGTTTTTTTAGAGACGTATGTCCGCAATGAGCGAGAGCTATTGTGAGCATAACGTGTTTTACCCCTTTGCAAACATATTTTTTTTCATTTTTCTTCGGGAATTCATGCTTGTGCCCATAAGAATGAAATAAGTGCTCCAATTACGCTACGAAAGAACTTGGTCAACCGATTCTCGAACCCGAAAAGTCATCTAAACCTGCCACTTATTACAACGTATATAGTCTAATAGAGAGCTACGATTTCGTCCTTTCGAAGATATAAAACCTTGTTGTTTTTTTTTGTTAACTGATATAGTTACATATTAGTAACATAAGTTGAATGAAAACGTCGTCAATCAAATATAATACACGTGCTCAAACAAAGAAAGCTAAAATGCATCCACCAGCGGTTGTGCCAACAGAAAATGTGCAAAGCGCCAATCCCCCAGCCTTTATAGACCTCTCTGAACGTATAATTATTAATAACGATAATGCTAGTTCAATTGTTAGGGACAAAGAACAGGGAAACATAAATAGCACACCGGCAGATATAGCGATGAATACGGGGGCTATTCCTAAGCAAAGTGAAGCCCAAGGGTCGCGTGCCCCGATACAGAAACCACCCACTTTGATATTACCACAACCTCTCGCAAGCACTCACTACGACTCCAACGGGTGTCCCACAGGCAACCAATCCAAGATTCGTAACGAAATAGGCCCGGTGTTGAAAGATATGGTCGCGGAGGTACAACAGGCTCTTCTGAGCGAAATGCGCGAAAGCTTGCAGGAATTGATTTAGACATCAAGAGATACAGGTGCGTAATTAGGTGCGTAAGGTTTTCACATAAGTCCCGCAATAGAGCCAACAAAAGAAGGAGGCACAACACCTGCCTAGAATCTAATGAGTCGAGACGCCCAGAAAACACGATACCTAGAAATCAAAATTTTATTAATAATGGAAGTAGAAATATCAGCGTTCCAGTGCCGCATTCAGCCGCGTATACACTGGTCTATCATGAACCACTACCTCCACGCCAGCTGCCGACCGTAGACGCAGGGAATCCAGCGGTTAACTCCGAAAACGGCCGTCCAAGGCCTCAAAATAACAAAGATCTAGCCGATCAGACATCAATATAGAAAAATGGGGAATAAGTTACCAGGGGCATCGCGATACGATGTCGATTGAAGATTTTCTGTTCCGTTTAGAGTACCTGAAGGACCAGTACGTGCGGAGAAGGACGTGAATGGTATTGGCTGTATATACGGTCGCATGGCAAGGTAGATTGGCCCAGTATGCAATTCGCGCTTCGACGTCAGTTCACGTCGCAACGTACAGAACTCGAACTTCTGAGGGAGTTGACAGAACGGAAACAAAGGTCGGGTGAATCAATCGACGAGTTTTTCCATTTGGTAAGTACACTATGCTCTCGGCTTAGGAATCCAACCCCAGAGTATGAAATAATACGGTTGGTGAAAGGGAGCTTGCGCGAATCATTGGCAAAAATGTTTATCCCATCTCAACATACTCTCTCGAACAGCTCCGACTGGAGTGCAAGGAAGTCGAACGTTGTTTTCTCCGTCGGGATCGTGCACTGCCAAGTGGTTTCATGGCACGTACCCAACAAGTCAATGAGGTCGTTCAAATTGACGATGAAGAGCGATTTTCTCCCGGTGATGAGGGTTAAGTCACCGTGGAGGAAATACGCCATCAACTCTTAACTAGACAGCCAGCTGGCCGAAACAAGGTACTGTGTTGGAATTGTGGGGCAGAAGGCCACTTTTTCAAAGACTGCATGTCGATGCACTGCACGCAAACGCATCTTCGCTGAGAGTGTAGTAATGGAACACCGGGAGGTGTCGAGGAAGGTTCAAAAGGCGCGTGAGAGGTTCTGGCGGACGCATGCATAACGTGTTAGGCAAACTCACTCTCCCCGTAAAATATAAAAATTTAGAACATAATATAACTTTTTTATGCCCCTATCTCGAGCAAAATATTTACCTAGGAGTAGATTTCTGGCGAGCTTTCCAGTCCATCCAGCTTCGGATGTGATATCGGCGGATGAAATCGATTTTAGCAAACTAGAACATGATATGGTGTCCGAAGAAGACAAAAATGAGCGGTATATTCTGATCACACTCTCACCAGAGCAGAAACAACGGTTGGATCAGGTGGTAAGCGAATTCAGAACGTACGAAGAGCATGGGTTAGGACGAACTCACCCAGAAAAACACACCATCAAGCTGATCGATGATGCCGTGCCAATCAAGGATCGCCACTACCCTCTGTCACCAACGATGCAGGCTATTGTGTAAGAAGAAGTCGATAGGATGTTGGAGCTGGGCGTGATCGAGGAAAGCGAAAGTCCGTGGAGTAACCGCACCACGATCGTCAGAAAACCTGGTAAAAAATTGTTTTTGCCTCGACGCATGCAAACTTAACGCTGTGATGGTGAAAGACGCGTACCCATTGCAGAATATTGAAAGCATACTTAGCCGCATTGACGACACACACTATATAAGCAGCGTTGATTTAAAATTTGCATTTTGACAGATTGAACTTGAAGATACAGCCAAACCATATACCGCATTCACCGTTCCCGGGCGGTCTCTGTATCAATTTGTGACCATGCCGTTTGGGTTATGTAACGCTGCGCAAAGATCATGTCGACTAATGGCCCGCGTTATACCGCAGAGACTCAAGGCAAATGTTTTTATATATCTGGATGACTTGCTCATCATTGCACCAGATATCGACTCCCATGTCCAAATCCTGGGCGAAGTAGCCACCTGTCTAAAAGAAGCTGATTTAAATATCGGATTACCTAAATCAAAATTTTGTTTTAAGGAGCTGCCTTAAGTGGAGTATATTGTGGGCGGGGGTATGCTTAAGACCGACCCAGAAAAGAGCAAATATTCCTGTACCTAAAAGCATCAAACAAGTGCGAAGTTTCCTTGGAACGGCCGATGGTATAGACGCTTTATAAAAGACTTTGCCACAATAGCAGCCCCTTTATCAGATACATTGAAGAAGGGTAAGAAATTTGAGATCAGCACTTAAGAGAGCGCTCGTTCAATGACTTAAAGAGAGCGCTCACGAGCGCACCTGTGCTTAGACACCCCGACTTTTCAGGGTGTTTCTTTATCCAATGTCACGCGTCCGATTACGGTGTGGGCGCGGTGCTGTACCAGAAAGAAACTGACGGATCGGAGAAGCCCATCGCGTACTTCTCCCAAAAACTGTATGACTGTCAGCGCAAGTACAGTGTTAGCGAAAAATAGTGTCCCGCGGCGGTAATGGCTGTCAAGAAGCTCCGGCCATACATAGAGCTGATTCCCTATACTCTGGTGACGGACCACGCTAGTTTAAAGTGGCTGATGTCGCTGAAAGATTTAGGCGGCAGACTAGCCAGATGGTCCCTACAACTACAAGCCTTTGATTTTGAAATCAAGCACCGCAAGGGCTCTGACAATATAGTCGCCGATACACGTTCGCGCTGCATCGACGAAGTCGCGAATTCACCAATTGCTAATATGGGCTAGGGATGTTGCGAATGTGGAATTTTATACATATTTTAAAGAAATAATTTTGATTATGTGATTTAGGTAAATATAAAATCGAAAAGTTAGTAATTTTTAATTTTTTTTTATTTTTTATTTAGTACTTAAATAAAAAATATTTAACATTGTATTTAAGAAAGAGTAATTTTGCTGCCTTTTCAGGTTACAGCCTGTTTCCTAACGGGTCGTAAATCAAACCTGCGCCACTAAATAACTACTCGCTCGAGGCGACAAACTTGAAAAACTTCAAACTTGACAAAATTGCAAATTCTTTTCGATTGACGCTGCACCAGTTCCGAGGACTTTCAGTTATATTTCTTTTTTTATATTGCGGTGGAATAATTCCTTTTTGAGAATTGCATCGAGGCTGCAAATGTCGGATGTATCCTCCTGACTTTCATCTTCACAATCTAGCATCATTGTAAAATCTTTGTTTAAACACCGTTATGTTCCAATTTGGAGAACCAATTTTTTTTATTAATTAGCTGAGCTCGGCTTTTCCTAGTCGCAGGCAGTCACAATTAATTACTCACCGCTGTAGGTACCATAAACCATCAAATCCGTTTTGTTGTTCCATTCCATGCGCTCAATGTATATTGATATATTTTTTGAGGCGAATGAACGCAAATTTTTAACAGATCGTTAATACTACTTTGAAAGGACGTATTTCACATTGTCGCTGAAATCCAAAAAATCACAACTAACTAAACTAAACTAAAATGATGTGGGGACTTATGGTTCGATGAAATGCATCATAATTAATCAAAAAGTGAATTTTGGATTTTTAGTTAGTTACGGCTGTTTGTATTTCAGGGACGATGTGAGTTAAGTCCTTTCCATACTATACTGACGATATATTATACGCCAAGTTCCACTCCTCAATAGATATAAAATTCCCCTTGAATTAATTCTTATTTAATTTGTGAACTTGGCTGTCAACTTATTTACATACCATTTCATCTTTATTTCGATACGTGCTAATTTTGACACAAAATTAAAATAAATGTTTTAGTTTTCGTGCTGAAAGGCTCATAAAAGGAGACTCGGAACTTAGGCATAATAAGTTTTATGAGAAAAAAATAATTACACTTTTCTAAGAAAAAGAAGAAAAAAATAGCAATGCATCCAGTTTTTCCAACAGACCGTTGGCAAATATTATTCGATAGTTACATAATTCATACCTATTTAAAGGTAATCTTTTGACTCTCTTTATAGCCAGCCGTTGATCATTTCCGCTGGAAATACCTACTATTATCTTACTCTTTGTCTTTTAATTTCGAAAGAAGGGGCATGAACGAAAGACACAAGATCACATAAGAACAAGAGAGTGAAAAAAGTATATTTTTTTAGCGGGTTCTACGCCGTCTTGTTTCACTGGAAAACGAGCGAAAAGTAAACAAAGCAAAGAAAACAACGAAAACCAAAATTAGCCAAAACTATTGTCAGCCACTTTAAACGCACAATTTAGGTAAAATGATGCAACAAAATGCTTTAAGATGTGTTGTCATATTGAATTAACTTTTCTTTATTTGAATAAAAGTGTAAAATAATGGTGCTTGTGATGTAAACAAACGCTCAGCTGACGAACCCGCTTTCGCAAACTTTTTTCTCAAAACCAGTTACAAATACAACGTCGCGTTCTTACGTGATCTTGTATTTTTGGTTCATGAGAAGGGGGACGTTGGGGGATAGTCTTAACGTAGCATCTCCACAGGCAAAAAATGTTGGCTGCAGTTTTTTGTTTGCCCGATATACGTTTATCAGTTCACTTGCACAAACATTCGCATTCGCAAATGATTAATGCGAATTCGAAAGCGAATGCGAATGTTGAAATTTATGCGGAAGTTCCGCGGTTGCGAATGCGAATATTCGCAACAACCCTGATATGGACACTGTAGAATTTGAATCCCAAGAGTACCAAGATTTGGTGAATACGATTCTAGCTAACGCTGAGAGACTGCCGCATCTGAAGGTGGAGGATGGATTAGTGTTCAAGAAAGCATTGCAAGTCCGCAACTTTGTGCGAAATTGCCAAGTATGTAAAGAGGCGAAACCAAGCAATATGGTCTTAAAACCAAGCTTAGGAAGCGAAGTAGTCACGGTTCGTCCCTTCCAAAAGTTATATTTTGACTTTCTCGGCAAATATCCTAGATCAAAGCGAGGTAATAGTTATATTTTTATTGTAGTGGACCACTTCTCAAAGTTCACATTTTTGAAAGCGATGCACAAGGCCACCGCTACCAATGTGGTGAAGTTTCTCACAGAGGAGATCTTCCACAAGTCCACAGCTACTGTAGTCCTATGGAGTCAAACACATGAAGACGGCGTATTATGCTCCGCAATCGAATGCGACTGAAAGAGTCAATCAATCGGTGTTGGATGCCATCCGGTCATACCTGGAGGAAGACCATCGCTATTGGGATTTATATCTCTCCGAAATAGAGTGTGCTCTTCGAAGTGCAGTATATTCTGCGACGGGAGTGTCTCCTTACTTCGCGGTATTTGGTATGAACATGTTCACTAATGGTGCCGACTACGCATTGGCCAGGAAGTTGTCTAGCCTTAGTGACAATGAAATTTTTCTGTTAGATACTAGCGACAAAATCACACTCGTGCGCGAAAAGGTGAAAGAAAATCTGCACGAAGCTTATGAGACAAATGCGGCGCGTTATAACAAAAGAATACGCGAGATTCGGTTCCGGTCCGGCCAATAAGTCTATAAACGTAACTTTGTTCTAAGCGACTTCAAAAATGGTGTGAATTCGAAGTTCAGCAAAAAATTCATTAAGTACCACGTAAGGAAAGCATTCGGGAACAATATGTACCTGTTGAAATCGCTTGCAGGAAAAAGCCTGGGCGCATAGCATGCAAAAGACATTAAACAGTAGGATATTCCATCTCGGCGATGTCTCTCCGGCGATGAGGGTCAAGTCGTCCGGGGAGGAGGCAATCAGCCAAAACGTCGCACGAAGGACCTGAAATGGCACACAAAGTAAATTTCCACCATAAAAAAACAAGATTACTAAACATCCCGTTAACTTTTCATATGTAGTAGCACATGCGTATAACAGATGCCCGGCTGAGCTCTCGCAGCAGGAGACCGTGTCAGGGTGTGGGTGTTCCCCACGTTGGGCGCGTTTGTTGAAGGTCCCTAGTGGCTACCCATGGACCGCCGGAACAGCTGAAATTGAATAAAAATATATGAAATTAGTAAAATCCACATCCCTATCTACCTGATGTTTTCGTTGGTTGTCATCTCTGTGTCGATCGACGAATGCCAAACTCAGCAAAAGTACCAAAAGGGAAATTTTAAAGCTTTTAAGGGAAAATGTTGCCAGATTTCAAAGGGCCATTTGTAGAGTTGAGTAATTCATTGGGAGAGAGACAGATATAGGGCGAACGGGCCGGATTACGGAAAACGGGGGTTAAAATGGATGGCGGTAGAAAACAAGGCTATATAAAGGAGTCCACAGTGGACCGTAAGGATAAGATTGCGGTGTGAACTGTAACGTTAACTGCCCAGGCTCGCGCGCAGACATTGGCATTCTCGGGCAACAAATAAGTATTAAGTACAAATTTTAAAATCTCAGAAAAAAAGCATAAACGGCGCGTGTGTAATTCAAACCAAAAACGAGGCAGAGGAAGCCGTTGGTTCGTTCGTAGGCGGCGGTTATTAGCACGGAGGAGGAGTTCATCTCAACCCGAGGATTCGTGGAGGAGCAGATTCGCGCCCGGAGGCAGCAGAACACCTCTCCTCATCGAGATGTAAGTAAATGTAGTGAGGATTTTTTTTGTGAAATAGGAGCGAAGAGTAAATTTCTTTTGTGTGTTCCTAGTGTGCCAGGAAGATATTCGATCGCACACCCAGGAATTTTGATTGGAGGCAATAGGGCGCGGCACAACTCGCTGGTGAGTGCTAGGATTAAGTCATTTCATTTAAACAAAAGCTTTTATGCCACTTTATGGCCCACGCGAGCAAAAATAATCATCGAAATATCATCGGATTCGGAGTTTCAGGGTTCTGGTTAGCCGAGACGACCACCATAATCCCATAAAAATACAAAAAAATCTCCTATTTGCGTAAAAGCGGATCAAGGTGAACGAAATCCACGACGTGACCTAGACATATTTAGTTTAATTTGCCCTTTTTTTAATTTAATTTTATATATATATGTATATATATATATGTACATACTTGTACGGTAACCGTGGTATTTCTTAGCATCTTTTATGTTTGCATAAGTTTTTTTTTGTTGCTACCTCTTGGCCACCTACATACCGGCTGAAAAGAGCTCTTTTAGGTAGGGTGATAGGTTTCCAGTGTCTTTGTTAAGTTCCATAAACTTGAGTAAACTTGTTTGGTCCTTTTCTTTTTGATGGTGGCGATACATGTAAATAATTTTTGATTTTGATATTGCTTGATGAATTTTAATAACTTTTTTTTTGAATTTCTTATTTACTGTTAAAATTTGCACGATAGTTCCATGTTTGTCAATAAAATTTGTTTGTATGTTTGAAATTGAAAAGCAATTTAATATAAGGAACTAATTTATTTCGTGGGGAGGGGAAGATGACAAAAGGGGGAGTTAGTCGGCGTAATTGTAGTAGAACAATAGGGAGACCGCAAGCAGACATCTGAAATGAGCGGTCCATGGACGGGTGGGCTTCCTATTGGCAAAGGTATGCGTATGAACGACGCATAACTTCCGCTCTGCTTCATTGTGGCAAGGGTTGAGAACGACGGCCACACAACCTCTGAGCTAACTAGGGCCGCCACAATGATAGCCACGCAAAGGGGTGGTAGCGTGTACGTGACAACCAAGTTTGTTAAATTATACGGTGTAAACACTAGTACAAAAGAGAACGTGTGTGCGTTGCACAAGTACTTTACCGATTACAGCCGGCCCCGAAGAATTATCAATGACAGAGGGTCTGGTTTCACGTCCGTTGAGTTTAGGGAATTTTGTAGGCAGCATCATATAGAACACGATTTGAACGCCGTAGCGTCTCCGCAGTTAAATGGGCAAGTCGAGCGGGTGAATAGGGTCTTGGAGACTATGTTGGCCAAACTCACTGATCCTTTTGATCATGCAGATTGGAAAAGGAGACTTGTCGACGTCGAGTTTGCTATAAACAACACAATCCACAGTAGCACCAAACAGACTCCAAGTAAATTATTGTTCGGTGTGGAGCAACGGGGACACGTGGTTGACGAGCTAACCGAAGATCTGACTAGGATCAGGAGCAGGGGGACGAAGTTATTCAGACGTCACAGAAAAGAAAAGAACGATACTACGACCACACTCACAAACCGGCACAACGATTTGAGGTTGGCGAGTTTGTCGTGATCAAGAATGTAGACACTACTGTGGGTAAAAATAAAAATAACTTATTCCCAAAAATAAAGGACCTTATGTCATCCAGAAACAATTAGGGCACGACCGTTACAGCAGTTACAGCAGTGTCCTTGACTCGACCAGACTCCGACGCTGGGTGCAGTTCAGCGCGGGTGGCGACGATGCGATACAGGAAGGCAACAACTCTATAAGCCCAGAAGATGAATTAACTAATTATTCATGTAATGATGACGAGTGTACCGAGTATGAGTATTTGGGAGAGACCGAGGAGCCCCACTAGAGGCAATCGTGGGTGATTGTTTTGTCAGGTTAAGGCCGAATTGTAGTACATCTAAAAACCTTAATAACATAAAGCCGAACAAGTGCCAACCCCAGGTTCCTCGAAATGGTGGTGGTCGAGAAATGACAGCTCTACTGTTTCCGGTGTAATTAATTGTTATTATTCGATTCGTGCAACCTATTACCATGTGAAAAAGATTGATCTTAAAATAAAGTTAACATCTGAGTCTTATTAAAATACTGAAATTGAAATAGTAAAAAACTTATACCTTTTTGATTGAAACGACATACACATATAAATTTAGTTATCTGTAGTATGTAGTTAATGAATATCGTATTACATTAATTTACTTCACTGTATACAGTCCGACAGTAATTCTTCCGCTTATTTCACCTTCTGTGAAGACTATTTGAAGGTACTTTGAATATTATTTACCTTTTATTGGTAATTTTCCTCTTTATATAACTTTAGCTTTTCACTTGTTAATTAAAAATTCGTTTCTCTTTCACTTTGGAACGCACTTTACGCGCTAAAATATTTATATTAATACTAGCAGACCCGGCGAACTTTGTCCCGCCCAAAATTTTTATTTTTCTATTGAAACTTTTTGGTCCAACAATTTCACCAACAATTCACGTTTACGATTTTCATTGGCACATTCAACTGCTAAGATTGTGGTAATTTTCTGCTTTAAATAACCTAAAGAAAGTGTTATATCCATGAAGAAGTTTTTGTAATTCTCCAACTGTGCAGCATTTCATAGCACGGTTGTTCGCAAAACGAAGTAAATTTGAAGATTTTTTCCTCTTCACTCCCTGGCGGCAACAATGACCAGGTTCTATAGTGAATCTGTCCTAGAAGCTTTTGCAGTATAGTTGGTGGAAATTTCAAAATGGGTGAGAATCATTGTTTTACAGAAATGCAATATACATATACTTATTTCAGACGAAATACCTTAAAAGCTTGAACGCATAATAATATTGAAAAATCACATCCATTGGGCCAATCGTAACACAGGAGAGTTCGATAGACTCAATGGTGCAACAGGTCGATTTAATCTGACCTTCACGGCACCTTTTCTCACTTGGCTATTTTTAGTAATAACTCGACTCCAGCGCCACTTGGCAGCGCGTTTTTGCAATAGTATTGCTCTTACCATGACCAATACATATTTAAAATATTAGCCAAATCGAGTCATAAATAAGGTTTTTAGTAATAACTCAACTACAGCGCAACTGGCGGACTGAATTGTGAAACTAAACCATCCAGAGACCCGCTCAAACACACACAAATGGGAGGTGCCACGCCCCCTTTTCCAATAGCTCAATTTTTTCTTGAGGACTATGCGATTGATTTCTTATATCTCCACACCAAGCTTTAGAACTCTACCATGAGCACTTCCAGATATCCAGTATGAACAATTCGGTTTGTATTGGAGGTGCCACGGCCCCTTTTCCAATAGCTCCTATTTCTCTCATAGAGTATGCGATTAATTTCGTATATCTCCATACCAAGTAGCAGAACTCTACCGTGAACACTTCCAGAGATACGTAGTATGAAAAATTTGGTTTGTATGGGAGGTGCCACGCCTCCTTTTCCAATAGCTCCAATTTTTCTCCAAGAGTATGCGATTGATTTCGTATATCTCTATGTCGAGTTCCAGAGCTCTACCGTGGACACTTCCAGAGATACGTAGTATGAAAAATTTGGTTTTTATGGGAGGTGCCACGCCCCCTTTTCCAATAGCTCCAATTTTTCTCCAAGAGTATGCGATTGATTTCATATATCTCCATACCAAGATCCAGAACTCTACCATGAACACTTTCAGAGATATGTAGCATGAGAAATACGGTTTGTATGGGAGGTTCCACGCCCCTTTTTTCAATAGCTCAAATTTTTCTCCAAGAGTATGCGATTGGTTTCGTTTGTTTCCACACGAAGTTCTGTAACTCTATCATGAACACTTCCAGAGATATGGAGTTTGAAAAAATTCGGTTTGTAATGGAAGTGCCACGCCTCATTTACATATAGATTTTTTTTTTAGCCGTAAACCATCCTTGAACACGTGCGGCAGGTGTCTGAAGTTTCAAAATAATCGGTTCAGCCGTTCTTGAGCTTTGCGAACACTAAAAAAACGGCTTTCAAAATATATATTAGTATATATGTATTATATATCATTACTATATTTTGGCTGTATCTGTTGTTTCTGATTGCCGCGAAAAAAACTTGCCTAGTGACGAATCTTGATATGGTGGTTGCTCAAAGCTATTTATATTCGAAATTGCATAAAAATTCGAAAATTGGATCCTATAAGCTTATCTAGGCAATGTGGTTTTTGCGTTGTACCAAGCTAAGGCTGCACCTCTCAACTTTAAGTGAACAACAACGCTCATTGTATCATCGTCCACGTTGAATACGTCCCTGTAGTGAAGCAATTGCTTCTGCCAAGCGTTAAAATCGTCGCCACCCCCGTATTTCGGGATAATTTCCTTCAGAATCTCGAAAACATTATTTGCGCCTTTTTCTTTGCTTGTGCTCACCGCCTTTGGTATATTTCCAACAACCGTTTTTTTAACTGTAGTACTTCTAGTTCCTTCTGCACCAACTCTAGCTTGAGCTGCTCCATCTCTACGTTGTCACGCTCACACACAGGTTGAATTGGCTCGTTATGCGTTTGTTCATTGCCTTTGTCCGAACGGTCTCCAAATGTACCGCTACGTTCGCGAGCCACGCCATTTTGTACATACACTACATCGTGGCCGTTGTTAACCTCTTTTGACGCACCGTTGTTAACTTCTTTTTACGCACCTTTGTCTTTCCTTTGCCGCTCAACCTTATCTTTGCACTTCGTGTAGAGCAAGCAGAGAAGGTGGATGGTTTCTTCTGGCTGGTGACTGCGAATTAATTAAATTGTAGTGAACGGTTGTGTTAAATCTTTTAAGAGTGCGAATCGTCATTGTTTTTGTTTAAACATTAAACCTTGAGGATTTTCACATAATCGGTAAGCTGCATTGTGCTTTTATATTTTAAATTTATTTTTCTTGTGCTATTGTGCCCGTGCAAGTGCTGTAAAATAGGAGTTGTGAGGTGGTAGGTGACACCATGGCGTCAAACGATGCTAAAGAAGATGGTGAGAGTACTTTTAAGGAACTCGCTTTCAAGTACAGGCATAAAAGGAAGAAGAAAGTTTTAAATGATATATGGTTTTTTTGGATGGTCACATGGCTCAGGAGGGTGATTCTGTTGAGTTAGAAGACAGGAACATGTTAAATGCTTTTCTACAAAAAATATTGCCTTCTCCTCGCCTTTTAGTGTTTGTGCGTAGAGGGCAAAAAGAAGGTTGAATTTTTCGGTAGAAACGAAAACGGCATTAACAAAAGCTTGTAACAAATAGATTCATTTATTTTGTATCATACGGACTACCATAATTTTGCACTTTAGCTCCTATAAACTAATTCAATGTACACAAAGTTAGAATTCTTCCCTTTACTTTCTCGAAACTCGCTCATTGCTCACAATTTACGCAATTTGTATACATTAATACCAAAAAGATTAAAATTTAAAAATTTTCTCTACTTTTAGCTGCTGCAAGTTTATTACCAAACGCCAACTCCAGTGCAGTTAAAACAGAAAATATCTACGCACTGCCACTGAAGCCTTAAGCATAGTGCACGTTGCCTTACAGCAATTGTATCTTGCCAATTGAATTAGAACATTCATCTTGCGTAATTACATAGAGACTTTTGGGGTTATTAGAGACATTCCTATTGAATATTCAGAGGCGGAAATCAAAGATGGATTATCATCTGCGGTTCGTGTATCCTCTGTTCAGCGCTTCACTAGAAGGGAAAGCAAAGAAAGCGACAAAAGGGTTCCAACTCTTTCGGTAAAGATTGGTTTCCTAGCTTACTTTGGGAAGCAATTTTAGATCATACAATACTGGAGGTGGATAATTTTTTCCCAAGGTTGAGACAGTGTTATAAGTATGGTAGAATTGGCCATACCCAAAAAGGTTGCAGATCGGTAAAAAGATGCCTTAAATGCGGTAAAATCGAGGGATGTACGAACAACTGTGAGGTTACCAGCTGCATCCTATGCGGAGATGCTGCTCACAATGCTTTTGACAGGACCATGATACCTGCATAGTGCAGACCAAAAATTTGCTTAATAATCTTATTACTTTTTCATATATTGTGAACCTTCCATGGAACTCAGCACCTTTAAAGACCTTATTACCCACCTTTTTAACTTTTTAGACAAATTTAGGAACGTTTTAATTATGGCCGACTTCAACGCTCGCTCGAGGGAATGAGGCGACAATCTCGACTCCCCTAAAGGTAAATGGCTTAAAAGCCTTGCTGAAATGTCTACTTTCAGATGCCTCAACAATGGGGCAGCAACCTTCAGATAAAATGTCAGGGACATCAACAGAGGTTCGGTTCTCGACCTAACCTTCACTAACATGACAGAGCAAATAGACTGGGACGTTTTACCTTCCATCTGGGGGGTAGCCATCACTATCCGATCTCGGTAAAAATTGACTGAACGGAAGCAAAAAGTTCGAAATTTCTGTCTAAAAAGAAGTTAATGGCATCTTTAAGTGAGGTAGAGCTGGGAAGTACAATGACAGATATAACAAAAGTGTTCTCTAAAGAAATTAATAACGCTACTATGACTCTCAAAAATAGGTCCCCAAAATCTTGGTGGCATGATGACTTAAATAAACATTACAGTTTCTACCTCGCAGCAACTAAAAGGTGTAACAAATTCCCTACCCCTGAAAACTTTGATAAGGTGCTGAGCCTAAAGGAAATCTGGAAAAATTAGGTAAAAAAGGTCAAAAACAAAAATTTCTTGGACAACGTTCAGTTACTTAACAACAAACCAAATACTAATGAGGCGTGGAGGTTCATCAACAACCTTAAAGGCAATCCAAAGGAATCTAAAAATGGTGTGTGGTCTGAAGAGTGGAATGGCCCATTTCTTCAGCATATGAAAATTAGGATCAGCAACATACAGGATAGGTCCAATGAGTGTAAAATCACTTTAGAAAACACTTTCTTTTCCAAATTCAAGCTGGACGACGATAGCAGATATAATCATGGGCGACTTATTGGATAATACAATCTCGGAATTAAAGAAACTTCACAACATTGACATCAAATTCATAGTTAAGTACGTGGACGACATCTTAAACCGGTACCACAACAAGCTGCAATTTACTATTGAAAGAGAGGAAAATTTCAAGATCCCCTTTTTAGACGTCCTCATCCATAGAAAAAATGACGAAATATTACTTGACTGGTACCCCAAGCCTATATCGTCTGGACGAATAATAAATTTTCTGTCCTCGCAACCCATTAAATATAAAATTAATGCAGCAAAAAATTTGATAAATAAAATACTGACCATAAGCCACAAACAATTTTTAGATGAAATTACAAAGAAAATCTACAAAATCCTCACAAACAACAATTACCCCAGTCACCTTATAAAAAC
>NW_023458669.1:61409-96245 GCF_013731165.1 Rhagoletis pomonella
TTTTTACTTACACTAATCACCAACTAGGCCAAAGAAGCTCATCAAAACTAATAAAATTTACGACGAAAATTGGCCCGAAAATGAGATATTATATTGAACTAAATGATGTTCTCAAAAATATAAACAAAAGCTCTGCAGGTTGTCATGACATGACCACGTATAATATGATCCCTGCTCTGTCAGAGGAATCCAAGAATGCTCTTTTGGCAGCACTAAATGGCTCCTTTCAAAGAGGCTACATTGAGCGACAGTGGCGCCTTATTTAGGTAATCCCCATTCCTAACTGTGACAAAGATCCTAATGACTATACAAATTACAGACCAACATCCTTAATACCTGTCTTGCTTAGAACTGTCTTATGATTAAAGCCAGAATCAACCCCGTGATTGACAATGTCCTTCCGAACAGGTGCTTTGCTTACCGCAAAGAGAGGCCTGCCTCCATGTGTGTAAATGAAATTTTTCATAATATATACTCATACAAAGACAAAGGTCAGAAGTTGGTAGCGGCTGTGATAGACATCAGTAATGCACACAATTGTGTTCCCACTTCAGCCCTTACGAATGTATTGTCCTCATAAATACACTAGTTGGCGTTGAGAGAGTAAATACTTGACGTACTTGCTATTACTCCACCAAAGTAGATACTCTACTTTCTCTCATCGCGTACGAGAGATATTTGCTGCAGCCAAAAGGGAGTAGCAAATCTACTCTCTGCATACTTGTAGTACTGTAATTATTGCATATTAAATTTCATTTCTGGTTGTTAGCGTACAAGTTGATATCGTTTGCTGCTCTGGTCCCCGAAATTCAGGGATGGGCAGATTTTTGGCTTTTTGTCAAAGAGCCAGCAAGTGCTACGCAAGAGGTAAAGCAGTTCTCAGGGTGAAGAGGGTGTTAAATAAATAATTAATAGAGGTATGCACTGCGACCAAAAGGTCTATTGTGCCCTCAACCATTTACAGTACCTCATCTAATCCTAGAGCCCAAAAATTTGAGGAGATCCCCAGGGATTAGCTATTGTATTGCTTCGTCACTTGGCCAGTAATGGACCAGGTACCTCTCCCGTCTTCTCGTGACCGCCTCGCATTCGCTAAGCAGGTGCACGGGAGTCTCCTCAGTCACATCGCAGAAACGACATAGGTCGTTTGACCAGATCCCTAGCTTGTGTAGGTGGCCTCTCAGTCTGCAGTGACCCGTCAGAAAATCTGTTATAATCCTTAATTTTCCTTTGGATGGATTGATAATTGCCCTGTACCTCGTAAGGTTGTAGCCTCCCAGTAGGTGTTTTGCTTGACGTAGGCCTGTAGTGTTACGCCAGTGTTGATTCCTTTGTCTGTTCCTTTCTTTCCTCAGCTCTTACTTTATTATGCTAGGTCCAATCGCTAGGAAGGGCTCAGGCATATAGGCGACGAGGCGGCCGCCATTGTAGCTAGTCGGTCCGCTTCCTCGTTGCCCGCAACACCTATGTGACCTGGTACCCAAGTTAATTGAATTTCGTTGTACTCCGCCAGGCTATTGAGCCTATCGATGCACTCAAGAACCAAGGACGACTTGACCTCAAATGATGAGAGGGCCTTTAGGGCCGCCTAGTTGTCGCTCAATATTAAAATCTCTAGTTACGGTAATTCCTACGTAGGTTAATCTCTGCACACAGATTGATGGTATAGACCTCCGCCTGGAAGATACTCGGGTATGCCCCCATGGGTACCGAGAGCTGTAGCCTCGGCCCGTGGACGCCAGCCCCAATTCCTTCCGGAGTCTTCGAGCTATCTGTGTACAATTGCAACGAGCTCCATTGGATAAGCCTCTCCATGAGAGAGGCGCTCCAAGTCGACTTGGTGCAAAGCTCTATTTTGAAAGTACTGTCAAAGTTAACCACCTTAGGCCTGTCGACTCTGGGGAGTAAAGCTAACGGAACTTGGGAGCCTAGCTTATCTCTGTTCCTTAATGATAGGGTTTTGCCTCTGCCAAAGCCTTCTCACGCGAAATTTAGTAGAGTTCGCTTTGCAGCGGCTCGAGCTCGAGAATCACCTCCAGCGCTGCCGTCGGACATGTGCGCATTGCCCCCGTGATGCATACACATGCCAGACGTTGAAGCTTGGTGAGGGATTGCCTCACCGTGGTGAGAGTGGTTCTCGAGACCCAAGCCACTGCTCCATAGGGACTATTGGCCTAACTATCATGGTATACATCCATCTCAGGATCTTGGGACTTCAGCCCCAGGACTTCCCTGCCAGGCGTTTGCATACCATTAGTGCCCTCGTAGCTCTGGAAGTGACCGCGTCAACATGTGCCTTCCACAGAAGTTTAGAATCCAGTGTTAGTCCCAGGTATTTAACTTCGGTGGCGACGTTGATGGCGACCCCCTTCAAAGAAATGTTCCTCATGCCTGGAAGCGTTCTTCTCCTAGAGAAAGGGACAATAACCGTTTTAGAGGGGTTAATGCTGAGGCCCATGTCCACGCACCATCCTCATGCCAGGTTTAGTCCCCTCTGCACTATATCACAGAGAGTGCTCACGAACTTTCCTCTGGCGATAATCACAATGTCATCCGCATAGCCTTGGCAGCGGATGCTATTGTCCGTGAAAATCCGTAGGAGTTCGTCCACAAGTAAGCTCCACAGGAGAGGGGATAAGACCCTACCTGCGGGCAACCTTTTGTAGTTTTTAGCTGTACCACGCTGTCCCCGATGTCGGTTCAGCGATTTTTGAATTTAGTAGCCTGGCTATCCAACCTGCGGATCGTTGCCTGCACATTGCGTTTTTCAAGTGCCCGGTCGACACTAATATGTCGATGAAGGCACAGAGTACTGTTTTCCCACACTCAAAGGCATCTTGTACTACCGTAGACAAGGTGTACAGTGCGGTGTCCGTAGACCTGCCCACTCTGTAGGCATGTTGGTCGGGGTGTAAAGGCACCTGTTTAAGGGTGTTGTTCCTGATTTCATGGTCGATAACCTTCTCCATCGCCTTAAGCAGAAAGGAGGTAAGGCTTATCGGCCTAAGGGACTTAGCTAGAGAATAATCTCCTTCCTATCTTCGGGATAAAAATAACCCAAGCCCTTTGCCACACCTCAGGGATGTGAGCGAGCGCTAGGCTAGCCCGCATACCGATCGAAGGAGTCCATCGCCCAGCAGATTGATCGGTGGGTAAATAAACTCCTAGCCAGCTTCCAGTCCGCTGGGGACGTCCTAGTCCGTCGGCACGGTGCCCCCCCCCCGAAGTGGGAGTGGCATCCGGGAAATGGGCCGAAAGCAGGGCAAGTGCCCTTTCCTCTTCGTTGCCTGAAAGGCCTTTTGCAGCTTGGCGGCTGAAGGAGTCGATGAGATGCCCTCACAGAACTTCCTGAAACTGTCGCGTTTAGCCTTCCTGATTTCTTTACTGTAATTAGTTAGACTTGCTGAATACTCAGCCCAGCGCCCTGTGCGCTTTGCTCTAATAAATAGTTTGCGTACCTCCTTTCTGAGCACCGATATCATCCGAGACCACCAGTTGGGCTGCGCCTTCCCTCCTGGTTTTGTCTCCGGGCAGCTTGAGTGAAAGGCATCTACAATAGTGCCATTTAACTCATTGACGGTGCTCTCTAGTCTCATGCAGTTAGTGTACCTACTCCTGGACTTAATTCCAGTTAGGTTTGACTCTAAAGTCTCGTTGTACTTTGCCCAGTCAGTTTTTCTGGGGTTCCTGTTTGCCTGCCTTGTTTTGACTTCTACTCCTAGTGCAAACTGGATAATCCTATGGTCTGACAGTGAGGGCTCCGATGAGACCCCCCACTGGGTGACCAGAGGACTAGCCAGTCTGTACCTCCTTTCTAGCCCTCGTTACAAATGTCGGTGTTTGGCCAACATTGTGGATGCTTAGTTCCTCACTTAAAATGTACTCTAGGAGACACTCACCTCTGCGGTTCGTATCCGTGCTGCCCCACTCAACGTTGTGGGCGTTCGCATCGCACCCCATGATGAGGTGGAGCCGTCTCTTTCTGCAGAATTCCACTAGCTGCTGTACCTCTTGCGGAGGGGCGTAGTTGCTGTCCCCCGGAAAATAGGCCGCGGCAAACACCACTTCTAGGCTTCTGCCACTTAACGAAAGCGTCGTCTGCACTGCGACCAAGTCCTGTGGTAGAAACTCTATACTGCAAAAGTTATCAATGTTCTTCTTAAGCACTACACATGCTTTGGTACTCGCAGGAGAGGTCTCAAATTACCTTGTTGTTGTTGTGGTTGAGGCCCCTAACCTGGCCTCTGTAGGTCCACGGCTCTTGGATCAGTAGAATGCCCAGGTCATCCGTGGCGAACCTGCTGGAGATGACCGCGGAAGCAGCCACCGCATGATGCAGGTTGACCTGGGCTACTGCCAAGTGACGCGTGATCATAGCTGTGGCTCGTCGAGATCGGAGAGCTGTAGTTCGCTCTCGCTTCTCCTATCGAGCTCAAGTCGCCTGATGTCGATGCCTGATAGCAGCTCCTGCGTGGATGGCACGTCTTCCGCTGACTTGGTGGTGGTGGCTGGCTCGGACGTGCTTGCGGGAGTTGGTGTCTGAGTGAGGGGTAGCTGTGCGAGGGGTGGCTGTTCCGCCGGTAAGGTTGAGGTAGTCTGGGTCGCCTGGGCAGCGGAGGAGTCGGCAGCCGCCTCGATTTGGGTCTCCTACGACTCCGACTCCTTGCTACCTGTCGCCTTATGTCGCCTCAGCCTCACCGTGACCAAACTGAACCTATAATTTAGATTGAAGCCAGCCCTCTTGATGCTGACGTACGATTCCTCTTCTATGCCCAGAAATAGTTTGAGCCCGTTCTCCTCTACGGAGCTGGAAACTACCTTCCACACAGATATGTGGATGCCCTCATTCTGCGCTTTTAGTAGCCTCAACGCAAAGTCCGCCGATTTGTCGGAGCTCCTTGGCAGGAACACCGTGATGTTATGCACTGGAGGGAAGTCATCCCCCCTTTTCGTGCACATCTCGGGTCCATTCCAGCCCTCAAGTGCCTGTGATTTCTTCACCAGCCAGGTTGCTGTTCTCTCGTCCCTGCAGTCGACCAGGAGCATACCGGATCTAAAGTACACCCCATAGAACACCAGCGGGTGCGACCATCCTTTGAAAACCTCTTCCATGATGGCATCCTGGAGTCTGGTTTGGTCTTCCGAGCTCAGGGCAGCAGAAGGGTACTCACAAGGCAGCACCGCTACTCGACTGCCCTTGAGGGCTTCCGAATAGCTGGGTTGCTGAGTGGCACCCCCCTGCCCCTGTCCTTGCTCGATGGACCCGGCCAGGCCGGGCCGTTTGGTGCCCGGTGTCTCTGGCGGAGTGACCTGGTTGCTACCTCTTTTGTTAGAGCCTGTTGGTTCCTCGTTGTCGCTGTGGCCAGCTCTTCTGCTTTTCAGCAGGTGCGGGTAAGTGTGCCTGTTTGTTGGGCCCGCTCTTCCACCTATCGGTGGGTGCGGGTTTGTCGCCTTTTCTGTGTCTCTCACGTCCCTCATTCTCTATCTCCATTCTGACCTCTGCAAAAGCTCTGGCTTCAACTGCCTTGTCCGAGGTACCGGAGGTACCATTTAACCCCGGAACCGCTTAAGCCCTCGCAAAGCCGATCGTCTAGTGCCCCGGTTGACCTGGCCGCGGCATCGGAGGAGGCTTGGCCCTGCGATATTTCCTACTCCTCTGCTTCTGCCACCCGGAGTAATCGGACGCTGCTGAGGCGCTACTGCTGTGCGACCTATGGAGTCTCTCCTTCTCCGCCCGGTGACCGCTTTCGGAGCGGCGCCGGCTCTTGGAGCGCTGCCGGCTCTTTGAGCGGCTACCCGAGCGATGCCGGTTCTTAGAGCTGTGACTGCCGTCGGTGCGATGGCTGCTGTCTGACCTTGCTGTCTCTCTGTACCTGGAAAGAGAACTGCCGGACCGGTGTTGAGGCCGATCTAGTTCGCCAGGTAAATTGTGATTTCCTGTCAAATTACTGTTACTACCTGTTTTACTCTGGCCCATGCGACGTAGCGCATCTGCACTGGTTCCTGGTTGGTCGTCGTCCCTTGCATGTTCGGTGAACAGCGCTGCCTCCTCGGCGGTTAGCTGGTCTAGGAACCTGCCTTTCCGCCCAGCACTTCTTGGGCCTTATCGCGTGCTGCTGTCTCTTGGCGTCTCTAGTGCCTCTGTTGTGCGTGTTGCTGTTGCACCTACCGCCTTTGAAGCCGCGGGTGTTATTGTTACTGTACTTGCTGTTTTTGTGGCTGTTATTGTTGTAAAATTTTGGTTTTGGTTTTTCTGGTTTTTTGGTTGTTGTTTTTTGTCAGCATCTAGTTCGTACGACCAGCTGCCCGACGAGGCGAGCTCAGTGGTCTAAATTTTCGTAGGGGATCTCCAAAAGTCCGCCGCGCCAGCGCCCCTTGTCGCGGTTGGGCCACCGTTACTCCACGATGTGGCCCGGTGTCGGAAAGGCGCCGTTCAAATACAGCCGGTTTATACCCTCCTGGCTGCAAACCGTCTAATGGGCACGGTGTCGCTTAACACCCTGGATTAGGAGGTGGCAGTTCTTAGTCACTGTTCTCCAGTAGCACATCCGCGTTACCTTAAACCAGGAGAGGGCTGGTTGGTGATGCAGCTAAGCCCCCGCACCAACGACAAGGTGCCTGCCCTAGCGAGGGTAAAAAAAAATACATTACAATCATCATACATCCCACTTTCATATCTTTATCGCACAGCAGCTGCGGAAATACTAAATCTCGGAACACTTTGACGACTGCAACTTCACGACGTAACGACAGCGACATCATTTTGTCGACAAATGTCGCCTTGAAGCCAGCTTCTTAAACATTTTGAAGACCTCAGCGACATAGCAAACAGCTGATTTTAAAGTTTGATATTTTGGTATATTTATTTCACAAATTGTGTATTTTTATTTAAGTAAATAAGAAAAACATGAACAATCAAGAATATGTGATTAATTTTGCGACAATTTAATTTTGCAGCACTACATCTACTCATTGTCGCCGGCAAAATTAGAAATAGATTTAATTTGGCGACGTCGACAATTGCAGTCCTGCAGCCAAGATGTCGTGCTGTCGTCAAAATAACTGTGTCCGTAAGAACGTGTGTATTTAAAATTTGACAGATGCTGCTTGTCGCTTGCTGTCGTCAAAGTGTTCCGAGCTTAACAGTCAACAGCAAATTCAGCATCTCTCAAAAACGAAAATAATTATCATATATACATGAGCCGTGATGGACACTACCACAAACAAGCACGAGCTAAAAGTGAGCAAGTGTTAGTGTGCCTAATTCAGTTTCATCCTCAGGGTTGCCAAATTTTTTAATTTTGTACCAAAACTCTAAAAAATTACCAAACTCAGAAATATATTTTTTTAATTTTTATGTAGACAATTTTTTTGGCTGCGACCGAGCTTAGATTTTTCGAGCGACAGATAAGGCATTTCCTCTTTTTTGTGACAAACCCCAAATTTGGATAAATATTACATAATAGTACGTTAATATTTTAACATACATATGAATTAGAGGTTTACGCCGACAGGCTTTGCGGCGGCGGCGTGGTTAACTTGAAAAAAATTGGCTGCGGCGGCGAAGTCCACAGGTGTTCATTAAGCAGCCTCTGGACCCGTCAGCTCACAGACAGGCCCTGAACGGCATTCACAGGGACGCAGTCTCGAGTTATGTAGACTCAAGACCTGTGAATGCTGTTCTAGGTACACAAACACCGGACATTGAAGCGACGGACCTCCATCTGCCTCGGGAGACCAGAACAACAATAGCCCAACTTCGCTCTGGCTACTGCAGCAGGCTAAATTCCTACCAGAGTAGGCTAAATGCGGATGTGCCGAACGAATGTCCGGCATGCGGAGAGACCCCTCACGACTCGAAACATTTCTTCGCATGTCCGGAAAACCCCACAACCCTAACGGCGTCGTCCCTGTGGACCGACCCCATAGAGGCTGCACGCTTCTTGGGGCTGCCGTTTGTGGAACTCGACGACAACGACTGAGATATCAGCCGATCTAGGCGGGGTTGTTGTAGCCGCTACAACAACAACAACGCCGGCGCGTCAGGAAACGCCGGCGCTCCTGCCCATAAGGTAGAATTCAAAGAGCCATGAGGCTACTAATCTTATCATGTCATCTCGTCAGGGTTAGGCATTCGCCATGCCAATTCAGTATGTAATTGTATTTAATTCATTTATTGAAGTAGTTTTAAATTTAAATTACGTTACTTTCTACCTGAATTAAAATGTTGAGTGTCTGCCGCTGATGGCATACATCTCTGATACATACATCTCTATGTTCTCTACGTATGTACAATTTAAAGAAAAAAAAAAAAAAGTTAAGTTATTGGGGTAATTTATGTCACTATCAATAAATTCTTGCAATAATCTTATCAACCGTGATGTTAAACTACGGAGTTGTTACGATTTTTTGTGGGTTTTATATTGAAAACAGGTTTAGTTTACTTGTTTCCAAAATTTTAACGGGCGTTTTTGACACACTCATTAAAAAATGGCTTATAGATGGTTAAAATTTCCACTAAAATATTAAGCGCCAAATTTTTCTAAGGAGAACCGAATGTAAAGAAAAATAATAGTAATTTTACCAAAACGGGGAACTTTAACCCTTTTTAGAAGACATTGCGATGCGCGGGAGCAAAACCTTCCTGGGATTTGACCAGCACTTAGGAATACTAACGTAATTTTCACACAGCCACCTAGTACATGTATTCGTCTGCGGGACCCCAGAATAAAATAACTTACGAATGTAAAAATTAGCAAAAAAAGTGTTTGCTTTTTAATAAAAGTGTGTTTAAAATATTTAAAAAAAAATACACAGGAAAATCAACTTGTCTTTGTTTTATCTCCAATAATTGAGGAGTTAGATGCAATAAGGGCGCTTCTGTTAAAACTAATTTCTGAGATATTGGCGTTAAAGTTTTTCATGTCTTATAACTTTCTTGTTGTCGTAGTATATAAAAAATTGGTATTGAAAAAATTTGTCTACTGCGGAAAAAAATCGTCAAATTACCAGTATTCGACCCTAATTTAACTGTAATAAACGCTTTCGATCGAAAAACGTGTTACCTATGTTTTTTCTGAGTTAAGCTTTTTTGGAAATGTTCAGTGTCGCGAATTATGCAAAAAAAACTCCTTTAAAAAGTAAATTTCATTTCGTAAAATAGTGTTTTTATACGAGTAGTATTTTGTTCCTTTAAACGATGTATTTCAATGTGCATGTTGTATGCACAAAAAATGTATGTAGAAAATTCCTTAGGCGCCGGCGTGGCTCGGCGGCGTATATTTCTAATATGAATGTCATTTTATTCATAATTAAAATACATACGAGCATATTTTGAACGGAAATCTACATTTACGTAAAATATTCATAAGCAGGTTTATATGTATAAAAATTAATTTAATTTGAGACCACATGTACATATGTTTTATTTTTTTTTTTTGTATATGCAGATGTGTGCTTAAACATGCAAACAAGTTTTGCATTGTCTACATTTTACAAACTCCAACAAGCTCAGCAGTTTAATAATGGTTTATTTGGTGCCATGAAATTCCAACGCTGGTTACAAAAGCATATACATAGTGCCATTCCTATTTTGTTTTTGTTAAAGAATGAATTTGTTTTTCCTGATTTTGTTGAAAAACTTATTATTTTTTTATAAACAATCTTATCAAATAAAATGGAAATGCTAAATTATAATATAAACTATTTCTTCATAGGAGTTTACAGAATGGAAATAATTTAGCGAGATTCTAGCGGTTTTTCTTTATAAATCTGGCGGGACGGCAAAAAAATAAATGGCAACACTGGTCCAGTGGTCTGCATACTACCAAATTCAAACGATTCAATAAGTGAGACCGGGTGCGTTAAATGCACTTCTCTGCTGCCGCTCTTCGTATACGTGTGAAGCACACTTGTGCTCAGAGTTGGCGAGACAGCAACGAATTAACATCGCGCATAGCTGTTCTGCTTTGTTACTTGAATACAAAAATGCCTTGCGGGAAATAAGTATGTACATACATACTTTGCTTGAAAATGCTTTTGGTTGCAGGCAATGATTTGACGTGGTTGCATCCAAATGAATTTTTAAATTTTTAATTTGAGTTTTTCTGAATGTACATATCATACGTATCGCTCATTTACTTCAATACTATCTTAAGTGAAAAAAACTAAAAACTCGAGAAAAACGGCTTTAAAGTTTTAAATTTACATTTATCTACTCCCATGGTAAAAATTAATAAGTATTTTGTTCTAGTGAGCTACTGATAATAGCTACAGCTTTGAAATTTTTACACATCATTCTTAACACGATTTTTGCTTTTTTTGGATTATGACACTTTTATAGTAAATGAGCGATGCCCATATGTATGTATGTTAAATATATGTATTTATATGTTTTTATTGAAGCCCGATAATTTAAAAATTTTGTTTTAGTTCTCGTAATTTCCTACTAGGTTGCACATGCGGAGCAGTTTTCTTGTTCTTACCAACACAATCACAGTTTAACTTTTGCCGACCACAAATGTATATGTATGCATATGTTCTCATTCTCTTTTAATGTTTGCATTAGTAATGAGAGTCGGAGCACAATCTGTTTTATTACGCTCTTCTTCCCCCTTCATGCTGGCTCTGGATGCCCCCCTCATCCGGCTCCTAAATGAGCCAATTAGCCCATCTCTGCTCTATTTTATACCAATTTAAAAATATTTTGGAAAAAGTATGCACAGATTCTAATTCCAAACAAAATGAACAGTTAAAAATTGTTAAAAATGTGCTAGTTGGTACAAAGGCAAATACTGCCAAAGAGCTGATTATTTCGGAATACAGACGGCTAGCAAATGAATACAGAGACAGGAATTTTACAGTTTTTGGTACTGATGCGTCGGATGCATGGAATCACAGCTCTTTACTGAATCCTAAAGAAATAAAAATAATCAATAGACTATTGACGGGCCACACTTATGACAGTGAGTATCTTCACAAAATTAAAATAGTTAACTCGAATCTCTGTGATTTTTGTCATACGTAGATACATACAGGGTGTCCCAGAAGTAACCTGCCAAACTTTAGGGGAAGGTAGGTGGGTGGGATGAGCTCTCTGATAAACAAAAAATTTTCAAGTAAAAGTGTTACCGTTTTTGAAATATTTATTTTATTTTTAATTTTGTTATTAAAAAAAAATCGTGCCTTTTCATGTATTTTCTTTAACTGCATCTACAAACCAGGCTGTACTTAGGAAATTTTTTATGTAAAATACTTCCAGATAGTTGCTTCTCCACACTCAAATGCATGTAGTTAAAATATATTAAGGAACCATCATAAAATTAGGACTATTTTGGGATTTTTAACTTTTTGATATTTTCTTCCCCAACTTTGACTATCTCAGGTGAAAAAAAAAAATGTACTGAGGGTCAATTCCCGTTCTGCGTTATCGTGAAGTGATAAAAATAACAGCTTTACACCGCATTTATTTCGGTGTTAATTTTATACTTTTCACTTCACTTAACGATAACACAGAACGGGAATTGACCCTCTGAGCTATAACTTTACATTACATAAAAAAATTGCTCAGGCTCTACAAGAAAGAGATTACCTGTCGAGGGTTAGATTTTGCTGTGAAATATTGCGAATGCATGAATCAGACCCCAACTTTTTTAATAAAATAATTTGGAGCGATGAATCATCATGCAAACGTGATGGTTATTTTAATTTACATAACCTTCACAGTTGGCAGATAGACAATCCTCACGAAATGAGAGAAGATCGTTCGCAGTACCGGTACAAAATAAATTTATGGTGCGATATTTTTAATTGTCAGATATTGGGACCTGTGGAACTGCCGCCAACGCTCAACTCTCACAGTTATTTTGAGTTCCTTCAGGAACGGATTCCAACTCGTTTAGAAGATGTACCCTTAAACCTGCGGCGAAGACTATGGCTGCAAAATGACCCTGCTCACCAATCACGTGGCCCGCTCGATCGCCAGACCTGAATCCATTAGATTTTTTCTACTGGGGCTGTCTTAAGGACAAAATTTATTCAAAAACAATTCAAAACGAAGAACATTTGCGGGAACAAATAAATGGAGCTGCTGCTGAGATAGCCCAATTGAGTTTAAAAAAGCGTCTTTTCTTAAAAGGTGCCGAGCTTATATTAGAGTAGAAGGTCGCCAATTTGAGCATATTTTATCAATAAATGAATAAATTATTCTTCAAACAACTCATGTGTATTTTATTTCACGTGAACCCATCCTTCACAAAAAATATTGATAGATATAGCCCTTGTTATAGACTCTAGTCCGAATTCCGGTAAGTAACATAAAGTAATGTCAGGAGCAGGTAATAATGTACCTTTGTACTATTTAGCATGTCATTGATCGGTAACAAGAGCAACTTAAATTTAAATATATTAAATACATTCTAGCGTGTCTCAGTCCTTTGCCCACAAAAGCGGCTATAACTTTTTTCTATTCGAAACAGTAAGAGTTGCACCTTTCTGAAATCTTTATTAAATGAGCAATTTTTTATGTAATGTAAAGTTATAGCTCAGTACATTTTTTTTTTCACCAGAGATAGTCAAAGTTGGGGAAGAAAATATCAAAAAGTTAAAAATCCCAAAATTGTCCTAATTTTATGATGTTTCCTTAATATATTTTAACTACATTGCATTTGAGTATGGAGAAGAAACTATCGGGAAGTATTTTACATAAAAAATTTACTAAGTATAGCCAGGTTTGTATTTGCAGTTAAAGAAAATACATGAAAAGGCACGATTTTTTTTTAGTTCAAAAAAGTTTAAATATTTCAAAAACGGTGACACTTTTACCTCAAAATTTTTTGTTTATCAGGGAGCTCGCCCCCCACCTACCTTCCCCTAAAGTTTGGCAGGTTACTTCTGGGACACCCTGTATAACCACGCGATATTCGCTTGTGGCAGGCACAATAGCATACGAGATAAGTATGATGCAGTCAAGAAGCACTCTAATTTTAAAGAGTTTTTTGACAAAAGTGATGGCGCGGCTCTTGAAGAGCTTTGCAGTTTCATAAAGGAAACCCAAATAGAGATATAATCAATTATGGACATATATATATATTTATATATATGTATATATATATATATTCATATATATTAAAGTCCAGCGCAAGCGTATTTGCCGCATTTCGTTCAATAAGTACTATTTGCATTGTACTCTACTCCCAACACATTGTTACTCTTTTTCCTCATACATACACTAGTTGGCGTTGAGAGAGTAAATACTTGACGCTACTCCTCCACCAAAGTAGGTACTCTACTTTCTCTCATCGCGCACGAGAGATATTTGCTGCTGCCAAAAGGGAGTAGCAAATCTACTCTCTGTAAGTACTTGCATATTAAATTTCATTTCTGGTTGTTAGCGTACAAGTTGATATCGTTTGCTGCTCTCGTCACCGAAATTGAAAGAATAAAGTTACAATATGGAAATTGACGATGTAAGGAAATGTTTACGGTCTTATTTATAGAAAATAACAAAGGTTTAAACAGTTGTGTAAAGTTACATTTTTAGCTTTTTAAATCTATGTACACATGTATTTAAATTTTTATGAATAAGGCCGTTAATTTATTATATCTGGTTTCTAATTTACTACTATAAGAAATAAAATTATTAGTGGGGAATTCAAAATTTCATAAGTTATTGGAAAGAGTAAAGTTTGCGAAGTATTTGGTTTTATTATAAATGACTCAAATGAGAACATTCCAAATATTGTGGCGTGTAAAAGCTGCTTCAATATATTTAAACACACCAAAAAATCGACTGAAAACTTGCTGAAACACAATTGCTTTGCTAATTATTCTGCAAAAAACGCCGGCGAAAACAGCAAAAGTGGACCTAAGTGCAGATCATAAAAAAGAAGTCTTAGAGAGTGTAACGGAATGGGTTATTAAGAACTGCAGACCGTACCAAATTGTAGATGACTTGGGCCTTCAAAAACTTGTCGAGTATTTATGTAAACATGCAGAGCGCGCTACTGCATCCGACTACGATTGCAAGGAATATTGACAATGTGTACCACACGTATTTTGATAAAGCTAAGACCGATCTAGAACTTGCCAGATATGGTCTGACAACGGATCTTTGGACAGATAACTATTTAAGGAAAACATATTTGGCGCTGACTGTTTATTATATTAGAAATGGATATATGATAAACAAGCTTCTAGGCCTTCGATCTATGCACGGAAAAAAAAATACGAGTAAGCAAATCATTTAATTTTAAACATACATACATACATATGTTTGTACCTCTCCCTATGTTATACTTGTAAACAAGTTCTTGAATGTAATTTAATATGGCTTAGCCCCTTTTAGGTAAATGTGCAATGTTTTATTTTTTTGTTGTTTTTTCAGCTAATTTCTCCATGAAAATTTTTGGCTATGTAGTTTGCAAGCACAAGTTAAAACTGTAGAAAGTTTCACCAGTTTTGACTGACCGATGTTTTGGCCAGACTGCCATTCATATTCAACGTCAAACCTATATTCATGTTGTGAAATCTCAATATGTGGGCATTTTGTATCCTCGCATTAGCTGAGAAACAACGAAACATTACAAAAAACCAGAAATAACAGATAGTAATATGCATTTCTTGCCAAATTTTAAATATACGTTTCAAATTTGCCTGTGTATACTTATGTAATTATATATACTTATGTAATTAAATTTTATATTATAGACATGAGTTCAATAGTCAAGAAGTTGTGTCTAGAATTTTATATCAGAGCAAGTTCTCACTTACCATCTTGCTAAATATTGCACTTACGTAGAAAAAACTACGTTCATTCAATTACATATACATATACGAGAGGGTCGATTCCCGTTCTGCGTTATCGTGAAGTGTAGTGAAAAGTATAAAATTAGCACCGAAATAAATGCGGTGTAAAAGTGTTATTTTTATAACTTCGCAATAACGCATAACGAGAATTGACCCTCAGGGCTGCATAACTACATATCGTCACCTGAAATGCAAAAAGTCGTAACCATGATACAATAATTTTTAGAAGGTAGTTTCACTTCAAAATTTTTGATATAAACCGTGTCTGTGACAAACACGCAATGTGGCCACTGCTACGATATAGAACTTCGGGATTATCGCTTGTAAGTTTAGATATTTTTTAACAGAACATGTAAAGATTTATATGTTTCATAACTGATCACTTAATTTTTAATATAAATACACGTATTTTGTTCATACATTTTTGCCACAGCTAATCACATGAATAAAAATCATAAAAAAGAAAATATATCAGCAATATTTCTTGTTTATAATGGATTAGATCCATCGCACGCCACGACTTTATCGGCCGCCAATTTAGATGTGCTCGCTAGTCTTTCCATTGCACCACAACTTATTGGTCAGAGCGATTAAGCTGGTGTAATATGCGCACCTCCATACATCTTCATGTACATATTTCAAGCGAGCCCTATCATTTAAATAGGCGGCCGATAAAGTCTGTGGTGTGCGGTGGCTCTTATAGCTGTGTCCTTACATCTATTCCGTGTGTTGCAATATCCACGAAAGCAGCAGTTAATTTTTTATGAAGAAAATTATTACAAAATATTCGAAAATTTCTCTACTTATATGTTTGGCTTTTCTTTGCTTTATTTTTCCAACGTCAAAAGCTGGATTTTTTTTGAAAAAGTTGGTACAACGAATAATACGAAACACGTTTTCTGTCAGATAGCTAACATGGCGGATAAGAAGAAGAAGTGAAACTACCTTCTAAAAATTATTGTATCATGGTCGTAACTAATAAAAAATTCAAAATTCGGTTTTTGGTTTTTCTGCAGTGAAGCGACAAAGAAAGCAACGAGAAAAAAATATATGCCGACACTTACCATTGTACATATCGCACACCGCACATAGGGGTATTTAGCCGATTTATGCGCCCAAAATTATTTTTATGAATATTTCAACTAAAAATGTTTAGAAAAGACGTGTTATGACATATAGAATTGTAAATGTTTAAAATCAAGTAGGTTAAAACATTAACAGAGATGCCACATGTTAAAAAATTTTGTTCAATTTGTTATATGAATTGCTGCAATATGGGTATCAATGAAAATGGGTTTGAAAAGGCTTTATCTCTAAGGAACCTTCCAGGGTTTAAAAAATCAAATTCAACTTTAATTGAAGGAATTAAATAATTCAAATATGTGTCACAGGATAGGTAAGAAATGGGTGTATTCGAGGTGCAATTAATGCGGCAGTGTTACTCTTTTATGAAAGAGTATCACGTTCTACGCGAAAATTTGGACGAATAAAATTTTGACAATCAGTTACTCATCATTGGCAAATCAAAAGCAACATAAACATTTTTACTGCGCAATTTCTGCAACATTTTAGAAAAGTTGAAGTTGAGCTTCAGCAACATGTCATCAGGAAAGCAACAAGTCTGCAATATTGCGGTAATTATTACGTAACTCGAACGCACCCATTGTAATAAAACTACATTTTTGTAATAATAACAGTCTTATTTATTGTTAAGAGAATTAACTTGGAGTAAATTAGCGTCCTAAATTACTGAAATATCGGAGTTTTCGTATTTTCAGCGCATTGCTTTTCCATACCAAGTGCACCGAGTTTGGTACAAATTGATAAATCGGTTACCGAGATATACATTTGTGGTCAAAAGTGCGCGGCGCCACGCCCATTATCCAAAAATTTATAATTTTCATTAATGCTAAGAGGTTATTCCAAGAATCGATTTAAAGTGAATTAGCTTCAGTAGTTATTGATTTATCGCAGTTTTCGCGTTTCTGTAAATCACCGTTATATGGGAAGTGGGCGTGGTTATCGCCCGATTTCAAGAATTTTTGGCAGTTATGTTAGATATAGCCTAGGCGGCGGGGCCACAACCATTTTCTAAAACTTTAATAATAATCCTATTTTGTTCCAAAATTTTAGTTTACATACTAATTTTTAACAATTTGGATACAATATTTACTGAAATATCGTAGATCTATTTTAATTTAAACGCTTGTATACCCAAAACTATTTCTTTAATCATCACTTATATAACACCAATGTAAAGGAAAACAAATGTTTATTCCGAAATATATAACATAGTTGGGTTCGCCTTATATTCCCGTAGATTTCTAGCAACAGGACCGAAAGGTCCAAGAAAACATGACTTTTGCTAATATCTCGAAAACTATTTATTTGTTAAATTAAATGGATTCATATTCTAGATCAGCGGCCTTAAATACATCTAAAAAGTTTAATTTTAGTGTTAAAATAGATCTAAAGTAGTGTTACTATATACTAGTCGTGTTTTTAGATTTTTCCTTAATACATTTTCTAAGTTAAGAAATACCACTTATCTGCCATTTTCTGCATGCAGTCTTTTCACACTATATTAGCCACATTTCTAAGCTTTCAGTTGAACAAAGAATAATAACGCGATCTCTCCCGGGGATACAACAAATTCCTTAATATTCACAAAAATTAACAAAAAAATACTCGTTGAAAACCGCTATTTTCGTTACATTTAAATTGAACTTTTGCTTAATAAAATTATTAAAAAATATTTACGCTTAAATGCATTATTACGGTCTGTATGCGGAGCCATCACTACTTTTTAAGAATATACTGCAGTAGTCAAAATATTAACTTAAAACCGTTACGATCTTTCTAGAGAGCGAAAATTTATTTATAAGCAGCGTTAGAATATTCTGTTTCCGGTCAACGGGGAGCGTTCGCTGTGCAAGTTAGAAAAGTGAGGGGGGCTGGGAAATGTTAGTTGGAATGTTCCCTATCGAATGTGACTAATTTTTTAAGTTTTCTCTAAAATTTTATCAAATTGGTTTTTGGCCGCCTAAATCGTTCAAATACCCCTATGTGCACCGTCTTCAAAAGTCACAACTCAAAATAATACGTTCGTCAGAAAATGCAAAAAACTATTTCGTAGCACATGCTAATCATATGGGCAAGGGTGACCTTACCTTAGGTTTTTGTAACAAATTATATCAAAAATTTGCTCCAGCTTTTGCTGAAAGATAATAAAAGCTCTGTGTACATTTTTGGCGCATAATTTCAAAAATGCCTAATTTTGAGTTGTGACTCTTTTGAAGACGGTGTGCGATATGTATGTGCATATGTATGTAGGTATGTATGTATATCAGCATTATCAGTTTTGCTTGTCGCTCTTTTCATCGCTCCACTGCATTTCTGTCCTTAGTTTTATTCAGGCACCACAAATGTATGTTTTCTTCGAAAATACTCAAGTACTATCAGTAGAGTACTCTACATGCAAATACCTTTTACTAGCAGTAGTTGCGGAAGGCAAAGTAAATACTCTATGGGCCGGTTGCTCAAAGCCTGGTTGACACTAATCATCGGTTAACATCGTTATCGACGTTTTCGACTCCATGCATATAACACGGTGTCGGTAACGTCGATAACGATGTTTAACCGGGGATTAGTATTAACCAGGCTTTGTACAACAGGCCCTATGCGTCTTGCTATTGATCGGTAGTTTACTTACGCTTGCAGAAACTGGTTTATGCTTGCTCACACTTGACCCGAACGATGAGAGTAAAGGAGGGAAAGTATTTGAGCGGCGATCGGATGTCTTGTTAGGCCGTTTAAATGGAATTGCGCAGAAGTTTAATACATATATATACCAGAGAGCTGCATGGATACACTCAAAATACATTTTAAGTCACTCGCTTTCTTTTCACATCTGCACACACTCGCACCCATTTATTTCCAACATAACGTGCGATAGCATTGACAAAACATTGTCAATTGAGGGAGTAATTCACACGATCAAGTGCTCGATTCAAATAACAAGTGCTTGATTGGAAAAACAAGTGCATGCCATAACTGTAAATTTTGTAAAGACAATTTTTGTAATTTTATTGGTTTTCTACCTGCATATTATAATGCAAAAATATCAACTGATTAAGGGCATCATCATTTGACAAAAGGTGGCATCTTTTGTCAGAAATAACATTTCCAGCAGAAGAAACAACTCTTTCTGACGATGTGCTAGTTGAAGGAGTGGCTATTACTCTACGACTGAGTTTATGCAGCAGCGGCATTTCGCATCTGTGTACCTCCCACCAATTAATTATATCGAAGTCCGTATGAAAATATACCTAAATATTTTCATATCGCCGCAGCTCTGCAGTAGCTTTATGAGTTCTGCTCACAAAGGTAGGATGTTAAAGAAGACCCGAAAACAGCTCAAAGTTATCTGAAGGTAACAAAGGTGTGTCCCCAATTTGTGGTTCTTTTGTACTGTCAGAATTCTCAGTTAACGTTCTCATAATTTGTAAACATTTGTCTCTTGAGTACCTTTGCTCAGATTCGGTAAAGTTCTTGATCTCTTTTGCTGGGTATAGAAAAGCGCAATTTTGTGCAAATCTGTTAAGTTGTCAACAGCAACTGTTTTTAAATAACAAAGCAACTTATTTTCCAAGTCTATTATAAAGCCGATGTCTTCTGAGGTATGCATTTCTTTTGCAGACTAGTAGTTATATAAATGTAAGGTGGATAATTAAATACTTTAGTAAAACTAATATATTTAAAAAAATAATTCATCATAAATCCATTTTTTTTTTAAATTATCGTATTCTCTACTAATTGTTTGAAGTCAATGAGTGTCATTCGATTGCTTGACTTGCTTTTCATAACAGCGTCTTTCACTCGCTTGACTTGATTTGGAAAGAGTATATCAATGCCATATTTAGAATCAAATGAGTACAATGCAGCTAAACATTGATTTCAAAACTAACTATGAATCTCACTGTTTGTACGATGTTTCTCACTACCCTTATACAGTTCACAGCAATGAGTTCATACTATTTAGATGGAAATGAGTAAACTCATGCTGTTGTCTGATATATACATACATTTTTAAATGTTATTTAAGAATAACTCAAAAGTTATATCTTTATATAAATACATTTATATATTATTATTATATTATACCCCTTATTGGGGGGGTGTAGAGCAGGTCGCCTCCGCGTGGTGCACCCTGGGTAATGCCAAATGGCCTGCGGCCTTCACGGCCTCTAAACCTGAACGGCAACGACCTTGGCTTCGTCCTCTGACTATGATTGTGAAAAACGTTTTGGATTTGTTGCTCCCTGAGCTGGTGGTTGTGGTATTCTACCACCTGAGTATGTTGAGGTTACACTCAGCAGAAATGGCTGGTGGGCTAATGTTGTAACTGCCCCCGTCCCGTTAAAACCCTGGCAGGCCTCAGAGTACGTTCCAACTCCCGTCGCCGTTAAGTTGGTGGTGTAGGTACGATTGAGATGACTCCCGTTTTTGCGCTGGTCGGCTCTGAATTCATGACCCCATAAGGTATCGATCGTATTCCTGGGGGGTCCTTAACGGGAAGTCTTTCGGGAGGCAATAGCGCGTCGGAACCGACGCACGTAACTGTTTCTGGGGGCAGGTGCTGTCACAACAGGGAGAGCAGGAGTGCTGGAACCGGCTTCGCGTGGGTCTTTAGGCAGGGGGCAGGGGTGAGTGAGCGGTTAAGGGGGGTGCTTGACGGAATCGCCAGCACCAGTTCGGGCTCCTCACCTATGGTTTTTACGCAGGGGGCAGGGGTGAGTGAGCGGTTAAGGGGGTGCTTCACGGAATCGCCAGCACCAGTTCGGGCTCCTTACCTAGGTTTCCTGGTGCGTCCTCGAGGGCTCCCCAAAAGCAGCCTCCTGGAAAGCCCAAACGGCAGGCTTCGTCGGGTCGCAAGGCAGACGCATGGCAACCAAGATTTTGGCACGCTACGGTGGTCAGGATGTTTCTCAGCTGTCTGAGAAGCATGCTAAAACGCTCGAGTGGGCCAAAGGGGTGCTACGTGGTCTGGATGGCGGTTCAAAGGGTCCGACCAAAGGAGATGCGAGTGCATCTCTGCAGCTCCTAAGAGACAGAGGTCTCAAGAGGTCTCCGGGGCAAAGAGACCTAGAACTGGGGGTGCACCTGCCCTGTTTAGCGAAATCGCTAAGCAGGCGGGATCAATTACCCTGGGGGACATTGATAGAAGCAGGGAGGATGGCGCCATATCCAGGGATAACTGGAGGCGCGTGGCAACAGCCATCTCCTCTGTCTTCTTAAGGGTGGTTAGAGGAAGCTCTGGACCACCTCCAAGATGCGAGGATGCTGGATGGCATCACGGCATCCATAAGATGATTGTTTGCGCCGACGAACGGTCGGCGTCAATATATAAGGCTGCAGTGTCTCTGGTGGGGGCGGTTTGGAAGGGTGCCAAGCTAGAAGCCGTGGAGGAAAAGGACCTTCCTTCCCATCCGCGTGCCCGTGTCTGGCTCCCCCCCGAGCCCTCCGCACCAGAGGAAATAGAGGAACTGCAACCCGCAACTGCCCACGCAAACCTGGAGGGTTGTCAGATTTGAGGGGTCCGAGGAATCGCATCGGCAAGCGCTGATTTTACTTAACGCGGAGTCCCTCAGTCCCCTCGCTGAGTCAGGGGGAGTCATAACTTATGGCTTCGAAAGGGTAACTTATGGCTTCGAAAGGGTAGTCCTTAGGGTCTACCAATCCGATGCCAGAAGGGATGGCTCTCAACCTCCGGAGGCGCCGACGATAGGCCAGCCCGAGGCGGAGGAAACCCCCATGAGCATGCAGGTAGAATCAGAAAAGTCAGAAGCTGAAAGTGCTGGGGATGCTCTTTAAACCGAGGGATCCGTCATCAGTATCGGACGGTTTTATGACAGGGTGGAGGAAGAGAGGCTTCTAGCCTAAGTTTAAGCTGATGATGCAGAAACAAGCCGGTAGACCAAGATCCTGTTTGCTCATCAGAAACAAATTCAAAGCACTAATTTTACATAATTTCAGCAATGAGGACATTGTGACGGTTATCGTGGAAGGCGGCGCCAGAGAGCTCTGGCTCGTTTCCGTATACATGGCGCATGAGGACGAGGTGGAATCACCTCCACTATTGCCGCGTGAGACCATAGCTGAAGCGAGGCGACGAAAAGTCGACATCATCATTGGATCGGATGCGACTCGAGGCACTCGTGCTGGGGAAGCTCAGACATCAATGCGAGAGGTGAGTCGCTTTTTGATTTTATTCTAAGTGAGGACTTAGGTATTTGTAATAGAGGTAACGAACGGACCTTTATTACTGCGGCCAGGCAAGAGGTCCTCGACCTTACCCTTGCCTCGTCTTATTTATCATCCCGTATTTCCGATTGGAGGGTTCTTCAGGATCACTCCTTATCGGACCATAGATTTATTCAGTTTTATCTGGACGAAGATCGTCCTAAATTTTAGGAGAACAAATTGGGACCTCTACAGCCAAAAATTGCGGGAACTACTCCCAGAGCCCCTCCGGTAAACTTAAGTACTGAAATCTCGATTGAGGACTCGGTAGAGAAATTTACATCAGCCTGTAGGTGGGCAAAGTCCGACCGAAATGGTGGACGATGGAACTCTCGGAGTTTAGGGCGTCGAGCAGGCGCCTTTTCAACAAAGCCAGGAGGAGTGGACAACACTCCGACTGGGAACTCTACAAGGTCGGACTGGGTATATATAAGTCCGAGATAAGAAAGGCCAAAACTGAGTCGTGGAGAAATTTCTGCGAAGTAGTAGAATGTTGTCACGAATCGTCTCGATTTAGGCAAATCCTTGCGGGGAGTCCTGTACCTCTGGGATACTTGAGGGACGAAGAGGGAAACTGGGCCATGAGCAGAGGGGAGTCGCTTAAGCTACTCCTTGTCACTGATTTGCCAGCAAACCCCACACCGTGTGAGCTTACCGGTGAACTACTGGAGAAACGCCGACTGCTTTGGGCGATTGACTCTTTCAAGCCCTTCAAGTCCCCCGGACCGGATGGCATTATTCCTGCGCAGCTGCAAAAGGCTGTCGAGGTCTCTTGTCGCTGGCTCACCCTAATCTATGCGAGCTGCCAAGAAAGGGGGTACATCCCGAGGGCCTGGAAGAGGGTGAGGGTCACCTTTATCCCCAAATCAGGAAAAGCTCTCATGTGTCTCCGAGGGACTTCAGGCCAATTAGTCTCTCCTCCTTCTTACTGAAGACTTTCGAGTGGCTCATTGACCTGTATATAAGAAACAGGATTCCTCGAGAGCGATTGAGCCTCTCCCAGCATGCGTATCTAAAAGGCAGATCCGTGGAGTCTGCCTTGCACTCAAATATTTTGTAGTTGGGGCCTTCCTTGATATCGCGGAGCTGTCGGGCATAGTAACCATGGGCGCGTCTATGTCAGCTTAAGGTTGAATTGTTCAACAACAAGCCAGAACTACTCCTATGTTTGAAGAACTGGTTCTCAATCCAGTTAATGCAATAACAACTTCTTCCAAGCCATTGAAGACAGCACTTTGTTAGGTTACTAAGTAAAATTCTCCTTTCTGTGTTTACGCTTCTTATGCACATCACTCCGGCTACGCCATCCACAGTATTTTTGCGCGGAACCCACGTCAAAATTCGCAAAAAAGTGCATAATGCAAACCGAATTTATTAATATGATAGTGCTCGGAAATTTGAAACATTTATTTTAAATAAAATTTTAGTCCTTTGATTACACGTGATGTTAAAGTTTTTGGATTCGGATTATGCGTTTTTACACAACAACCGAAAATCATTGTACAAATAACTTAACCGGACCCAAGTTTCTCGATAAGGGGCAACAAAGATTCTGTTTTACTCGTTTATATAAAGCAGTGGATAAAAATATACGTATATGCGAAAAGAAAATTTATCTGTTTAAATGAACACCACTAATATTTCCTGCAAACACACATCGATTTACGTCTTTTATCTCGCCTCCGATACAGAATCGTTTTCGTAGGCATGTCATTGTTACGAATTTCGAAAGTTCGAAAATACGGTTCGGATTGCAGCATACTATTTCTACGATTCGTAGCAAAATCCGAATACGAAAGAGTTGCAGAATAGGGGTGATACATAGAACGACGTAACACAGAGTTACGGATGAATAGTAGTTAGGGAAAACCAATAATTTAATTAATAATCAAAGAAAGTACAAAGAAGCTCCTAAAGCGAACTTAAAGACTGTTTTTACACAACCTTTAAATTAATTTACGTGTATACATTTTTTCATGTATTTCTAGTCACACTAAAGGTGAAGCCAACCTCGTAATCCGCAAATTTTTGTTTTGTTTTTTGTTTTTGTTTTTTTTTGTTGTTATTTTCAAGTGCTCATTGCACACATAGAAGTGGGCTGAGATACAGCCCTTTGTTTTTGTTTCCTGTTTGCCTCATATTAATTATTCCAAGTTTAAAATTGGAATATTCGTTAAACCATGCTGCAATAAATCACTCAACATCAATCTACTAACTGGAGTCAAGATTACACATCGTAACAAATCTACCAACTGGCGTTAAATCAATCATCCAGACTTCGTTTTACTGCATCACCATCAAGTTTACACATCGCAACAAATCTTACCAATTGGGGTTAAATCAAGTATCCAGATTTCGTTTTAATGGAGCACCATTAAACCAAGCAAATAAATTGGAGACAAATAAAACAGCCAGACATCGCTTCACAGCACTAATAGTTTGAATTTGACTACCCTGGCTTTTCGGGTCCTAAAGCGGCCATAATGATCGTTTACAATAAAAAAAACCTTATCTTTGCCCGCAACGTTTTCTTTGTCCATAACGTTTTCTTTGCCACCGCTCGCTTCATCTTCCGCACCATTGTCTTCGCCCGGGCAGATTCTTCGGGCTTCTGCCGATAGTTCGCTCAGTCTAGCGGCTAGCGACGCCTTTGTGCCGCTTGCGTTTACACCTACAGAAGTGCACCAGCTTTTTAATTACAGAAGCGAGTACTTCTCTGCGTTGACTCCTTCGGGCTCCATATTTTGTTATTTTGTAGGAATGGTTCTAACGACCACTTCTGATGAAATATGCACGCGCCTTTAGTCTTTAAAATATCCCCTTACTTTGCTGCTCCAAGTGGGTAAATGTGCACGTACTCCAAGATGATAGATGTACAGGTGCTCCAAATTATAGATGTGAACGGACTCGACGCTTTACCAAAATATTCTTAGAATACAATTGACCTCTCGGCTCCGCTATTCGATTCAAAGCGCCTTTATTTTATGTTATTTTTCAGACAAGCGTTCTTACGAGTGTTGCCAGAAATTTTTGGACCAACCGGCTAAAGATGGCAAAAAAAACCGGCTAAAACCCGCTAAACTGTTTCAACTAAATTTCACATGTTTTATTTAAATAAATAACGAGTAGAATAACTATTTCTTGGAGAGAAGTTACAAATTCAAGCCGGAAAAAATTTTGCCAGCAAGAATTTGCAATTTGGAAAACATATGATTGTGGCACATGGTTGGATTTTTTGTCGACAATAATTTGAATAAGCAAGTTCGTTAAATTTACAAACCTTAGCGATTTTAAAATGAAAAATGTAAGTAAATACTTATTTACTTGATTAATTTAGTTAATTCCAATGATTTGAAAGGTACTCGGCAAAAAAAAACTGTATTCGTAATCGGAATGCAATCTCAACCAGAGTCGATATAGTATACCCGACAAAGAAATTAAAACCTGTAGATCCTATTTTGCCCCTCTGAAAGAATTTTAAAAATTCTATACAAATTTCGTTTGTTTGAAATGCAACCGTGGACACTAGCTGGCAGAAGAACTTGCAAATTCCTGCAAATTTGCGTTCGTACAGAAAATTGCAAGTTTCTCTACTTGAAAGAGAATTGGGGAGCATTTTTCTTACTATCTGATATTTTGAGTGATAATTCTCGCTGGATTTTCGACGAACAAACCTATTGTCTTCCCTACAAGGACTTTCACTCAAATAAAAACCAATACACATAAAAAACGTTGTAAAAATTCAATTTTAAGGCAGTAAAACAGAGACCTTAAGTCAACATCAAACGAGGCCATATGTTGACAAGGGATGCAAAATCACAGTTACACAAAAGAACTGGTCAGATTTTTCAGAAATTCAATTCTGATGTAAAATATGGTTCCAAAAGGCCCATTTAGATGACCGGTCATATGACCGGCAGATGTCTTGTAGGGTTCCCAGAAAGTTTTGCTTTACATAGAAATTTGTGCTCTTTTATTTTCATTTTGACGCATTTCAGTGTTAGTTCTTTTAATTCAAGTTGGCATTCGGTTTTTGGAATTTGAATAAGTTCTCAGCAAAAAAGTTTGTTTAAAAAATACATATGTGTACATAGTGCTTGAAAATATAAATTTTTCCCTTACCTTAAACTTCTGAGAGTGGGCAAAAATGATGTTTTGTAATTAAGGCAGATTTGAATATGCGCTATCTGTACGGTGACCATATTTATGCGAGCCGCATACGGGACAAACAAAAATTTTTAAAATTTTTTTCGATAAAAGCTAACAGATCTTAACACCTTCTTAAATTTTCTTAGATGTGTGTATTAGCAGCACGTTGCACTTGCATTTTATTATAATAAATTTTAATGAGCTACAAAACTGCAACCAAATTTTTTTTGAAGGTTCTGATTTAAAAGTTTGAATTTTTTTGGAAAATTTGCAGAATTAATTCTCATAGTTTTTGCACAAAGTCGGAAATTTAGATTTATATTGTTTTTGTTAGGAAAAGAGCTTTACTTAAAAAAAGAATATAATAAACATTAAATAAACAAAAGAAAAATAGCCAAACTTTGCTAAAATGTAAAATCCTAATTTATATTTTAGCCACTGTATGTGCTCCTCGATTCGAAACACAGGCCTTCAGACTGGTTCATAGGCATGCCATTTTAATGTGCTATTAAGGCGTTTTCCAATGGGTCCCTTGGGACCAACAGGGGGCCTAGGTGGTCGGGGGTTTCAGTTTTGTCAATGGCGGTTCATGCCCTCTCTAAGATGGGGACGGCACGCTCACTCTCCCTTCGCCCACCGTCCCTTTAACCAACCCCCTGCCTACCAAAATTCGATTCCATCCAAGTTTTATGCAGCGTTTTTGCTGCATTTAAAACGCAACATTTAGCACTATCGAACATATGTATTCGAAGAGCGTTCATGCTATCGCATTTGGCAAATGTTCATTTGCGCGACTTCGAAATCGTATGCTTTTGACAAAAAGCCGTGTTCCATTCGCTTATTCAGATCCGTATCTATTACGATCAACTCTCACGCAGAAGATAATGTGCAAAAAACCCTACTCAAAAGGAAAAAATAAATTTTAAACCAAAAATTCAATACAAAAACTTGTCGGTGCTGTCAATTAAAATTTCCTCACTTAATTAGGAAGCGAAACAAACAGAGTTGATCTCAAATTGATCCAGATTACTATCTTTCTAACTTTTCTTTATCCAAATAATGTAAAATAATAAATGAAATCTCGATCGGCGATCACTGGAACGCAGCTAGCCACTGTATACGCGAAAAAGCAATGTTGCCACTTTTCCTCATTAAACCATGTTCGAATCGAGGAAATTTTGGAAGATCACAGGGTTGTTTTGAGCTTTTAGATTCTTAGTGCAAAAATGGAGTTGCATCATGATGCAATAATACCAGGTGTTATCTGTTGGCAACTTCTCGCTCTAATACCGCCATATTGACTGCCTTAGGTGAAATAGTGTCATTTCTTTAACAATTCTTTGCCTAATAATATAGTTGGATTTTTTTTTCTCAGTATACACATTTTGTTTTCTCAAAAAGGTATTTTATTTTATTTTATTTCAATTCATTACGAATATACTATAAAAAAAGTAAATTTTGTTTAGAAGAAAACATGAAATTTTATATTTTTCCCCCAAATGGGGGTTAATTTCGTCCATTTTTTCTTCTTATTCTACTGAGCTAAAGCAGTATCAAATCGAGCTGTCACAACTGATACCAACTTGTATTATTGCATCACGGAGTCGCATTTAGGTGCCGAATTTTGTATGGATAAATGTACATTTAGAGTAGCATTCAGATCTAAATGCGGTAAATGTGCTTTTACGCGTAAGCAAAAACAACCCATTAGCACCATAAAGTTCGATTTGAAAAATTCGCCATTTTGAAGCTAAAATTCGATTAAAATTCGAATCTCGAAGCATCGAATATCGAATTTTCCCATGTCTAATTATGATCGATGTTTTCTTTGCATTGATGTTTTTCTGACATTCCTATATTTGCAATATTTGCTTTCTTTTCATATCTGAAGTTTGAAAATGGCTATTTGTAGGTTTTTTCTTCTGGGGACCTGCCGGCATCAAGTATGGAATCCTATGCCCCTTTCTGTCTATTCTCTTTCTAACCGCGGACGTGCCTGCCAAACTGAAAAGCATGATGGCGGCAGTGTTTGACAGGCACGTTCGACGATGCGAACGGCAATGGAAGGTAAGAAATGGAAGATGGATGACATGAGAATGAAAGAATTATGAAATAGCAGAATATCGAACCAAAACGAATTTCAAAAATCTGACAATGCGAATGACGTCAAAATGAAAGAAATGCAAAATACCGAAATGTCGAAACAGAAGAAATAGATGACTGGCACGTGTTCAAGGGTTTCGTGCAACAAAAAGAGTTGTTGTGTTGCGCCATTCAATATTAAAAAAAGTAATGTGGTTAAATACGATTTTCTATTAAGTTGAAAAATTACATATTTCGCCAGCCAAAAAGTGTATAAATAAATATATAGCATATTGCTATAAGATTTGTTTATAAAAACGGTACATGCTTATGACCTTATTCTTAAAAAAGAAAATAGATGTAAAGTAACATTAAAAAATCGATTTGTTTACTTTTTAAGAATTTGGGAAAAAAATTTAACTAAAGTTTTTGTGCACCCATCTCTTTTTCTGTTTATTATTTTAAAATTTTTCTTTTCCTTAATACTCATTGAGTTTTCATTTACACCCAGCAAAAATCAAAATATTTTATAAGAAATTTGTTGACCGTTTCTCGCACACTTCTCTCATGCTTTTTTATCGTAGTTATTATTCTGTTGACATCTAAATTGCCATAAATTTTATGTTGTTGCCAATACATTGTTTTCCGGCGTTTCCTCTGTGAACTTTTATAACAACATTCTTAAAAATATTACTAATTTTGGTTTATAATCTTTTTCCATCTTGTTTTTGCTGAATATCAAAAAGGAAGTAATAAATAATAAAAAGTTAGTTACAATTTTAGTGAATGGTTCTTGCAAATAATATTATTTTATGGTTGAAATGACTTGATCGCCGGCAGGAGCTTATCAACTTTTTTGTCAAAACCAAAGCAGACGGGAAGGAAAAATAGTTGTTCATTAACGATTTGTCTGAAATATCGTTCTTGAAAGGCGTTACTGCTCACTAAATTTGTAAAAATAAAATTTTTTCACTTAATTGTTATATTTTTCCTCATTGTGGTAAATTTACTCATCATCACAGCAGGGCGCAATCTTTTTTTCTATGATTATTGTATCGCTACTTTGAATTTCTCAATTTTGACAATTCTGAGCTAAAAGTAAACGAAACCTCAGAAACTTAAAATGCACTGAAATTCACTAATACCCACTTCCGCAAAAATCACCTTATTTCGTATTTCCTTTGTTAAAAGCTATTGTAAATCATATCTTTTTATCACCTTATTCATAAAAAATAAAAATTTTAAAAAGCGCTATAAATTGCCGTTTGCAAACATTTTTCAATTTATAAGCCTTTTTTTAAGCTACTTTATTGTTTATGAATAAGGCTATTACAAATTATCACAATCAAAACACGTTCCTTATCGAAAAATTTATTATTAAGAAAATTTTCTGTTCTCACATTTTCTTTCAACATCCAAATCGACTTTTGTTACTTTTTGTACAGATATGTCATCGCCGCCAGGACGGCGCAATCTTGTATTCTATCTTTCTTGTCAAATATGCATTTAGATCTAACTGTCATACTACTATTAATGGTAACTATGAATATTCATTAAAATCGTTTCAATTCGTAATAAAAGTAATTTACATACTGCTAGTGTAAATATATTTTTTAATATAAACTACCTTTTTTAATTCTAAAATAAATCAACAATCTCAAGGTTTATAAGAAAATTGTCTTAAAAAAATACGTCCCAAATCATCCCTGTTCATATCATAATTCAAATGCAAATTAGAATAGAAATTTTGATACAAAAGTTTTTCCGCGATATTCATCATACAAATTTATCATCTTACTTGTCCGTATGTCGCTCTGGAAAGAAATATATTTTAACTGATATGTTTTCTTGATAATAAATGCAAATTTACCTATTTTTTCCACCGGCAGGCACGAATATGATATTCAAAACAGAAGCAATGACAACGAATTTTACACACATTGTTGTATTTTAGCGCAAAACGGTAACTTTCACAAATATTTTAAATTATTGCCTGGAACATACAGGCTTATCGTTATTATTGGAAATGCAAGACTTGGCACGCATTTTTAATTTCTTTTTTATTGAATTCAAATGAATAAAAACACATTTTTCTAAAATATTTCTCAATTTACATTTTAAAGTTTTTTCTGAAACTTGAATGTAACTCTGTGCGGAGAATGAGAGAATTGAAAATTAGGCGATCTCAGCTGTTTTCAAGTGTAAACAAACAAAATGGCGCTTTCCATACTTGTAAGCCTATACAATGCCTGCCGGTTTGGAACGAAATGCAACAACGAACATTTAGATATTAAGTACTTAGTTTAAAAATGTTAAAATTATTATATGTATGCATATATTCCTACATACCTTTATAGACAACTCGTTAAAACCGATTTGGAAACAGCTTGTAATGGCAAACAATGGCCATTGTCTTGTTTTGGATCTTTTAAGGATAAACCTTGTGTTCCAAATTTTATAGAAGATCAGTACTTTGACGAAATACGATGGATATGTTATAAAGCTAAAAAAAAACTGTTTCAATCATTTCGTTAAACAATTCGCCAAAGAAGCTATTGAAGCTAATAATAAAATGAAAACAATTGCGCAGATATCACCCCATGTAGTAGATATTATATGCCGATTGTATGATGCAACTTCAGAAGCCGCCACAAATGTGGGGTTGACTAAAAGTAATAAAACTAATCCATTTGGCCTTGAAACTAGCGTTGCCAGTGACACAGCATTGATATTTAAAAAACCTGGCGCTACATCCAGCAGTAATAAAAATTTTGGTGATGCTTTTAACGATCATGGTCATACTACCAATGCCGGATGCGTATATGGCGATGTGGCACCTTCGACTCCTGGAGTAATCTTTGGTGGAGGTCGGTCAGCTTTTAATTTTCAAAATCAGCAGTCTTCAGTTTTTTCTCAAAAACTTCCAAATGCTAGTTCCATATTCGGAGGAGGCGCCCAACAAAATCTATTTGGTCAAACGCTGACAAGTACTGATGTTACTGTTGGACGTTTTGGGCGCGCGCAGCAAGGGACCGGAGGTTTGTTCAGCCAATCATTACTACAGCAGCATCAAATTCAATCTTCGTCCATCGTAGGTTTGTGTTATTCCCAAGCTCAACAGAACGCAGGTGGTAGTTTATTTAACCAAAGCATTCAGAAGCATCAAATAACAAATGGGGGAAACGTTTTTACCCAATCCACGCAATCTCAACAAATGCAAACTCCGCCGAATTTTGGCATGTACCAGAGCAACAAACGGGAGGCGCAATCAGTTTTTGTACAGCAAAATGTTTTTTCACAACAAACCCCTGGTTGCATATTTGGTCAAGTGGCACAAACTACGTCTTCTGCCAACTTAAATAATTTATTTGCTCAATCGCTGAGCGCACCAAATGGCACAGCACATTTTACTAATACAGAAGCAATACCCTCACAAAGCGTATTCGTCCAGGCATTGTGTCAAAATCAGAATACACCTGCAAACATTTTTTCTCAACCTGACGAAACAATTGCAACGACTTCTGTTTCAATGGAACCACCTACAAATTTTTTCCTACAAATCCCTCGTTCAAATCAGTCAACTGCTTTCGGGAAGCAAGTGGGTGAAAACACCTCATCTCAGGCTCTATTGCAATCACCGTTAGTAAGCAGTTCTGTTTACAGTAAATTGGCGGATCTAACACCTGACGAAATTAAAGCTTTTAAAACGGATGCTTTTACTCCCAGGAAAATTCCAAATGTTCCTCCACCTCCAGAGTTTATCAATTAGTTTAAAACAAATTTTACATTTTCATTGGTATCCTTGGGATACTCCTCTCCTTTAAAAGTCCAACTTTAAAGCGTTAATAATTGATAGCACCATTGAGGCAATATGCAATAAAATTTAAAAAGGCACCTTAAATCTAGTGTGGACAGGATATTGGAGTTTCTCCAGCATTGATTTATAATTTTATTTAATTTTTTGTGCGAAGTTTGCCGGCCATTTGTTGACATTTTCCCTCCAAGTCGCGAAATTTATTTTTCCTGCAATCCGGCGTGGGAAGAATATCTGCAATCCTATCAACTTTACGTGGTGTGATGCTCCCAGGGATCTGTATTGTATTCAGATTGGAAATCAAACATTTTCTATATCTCCTTTGAAAATTTCCAAAAAGTTTTGATGGCAAGTAATATTTCGTCATTCGTTTAATACGCTTTGCACTAAAAAATTCAAAAAAGATTTCGCGCTTCCCCACTTAAATGAACGCCATGTGTTTTTTTTTCAATAAATTTCGTGTTCACTTTCAGTAAATGCGAATATTAAATCAATTTATAATATAAATTTTTTTTCAGTGCTGACATATTTTTTATTATTTTTTCATTCTATATTTGTTTGTGTAAATTTGTCCATTTTACCATGATACAAAAAAGAAGGTAGTACCATTGTCGCTTTTTCGTCTCCATATTAACAACCTGACAATTAAGCATGATTAAATAATTAAAGGTTTGCTCATTAGTGACATTAGAGTTATGACACTCCTTAGCTCCCTTACAAAAGCTTTGCACACACACACGAACCCACAAACAGTGCCTTGCTAAGGGGGAGATTTTGTCAAGAGGGAGCGAGAAAACTGTTGTTTGAATCATGACAATTAAGTAGATTGTGACATTTAAAATCGTAAAAATTGTGTTATTATTTGTTTGTTTATTTACTAACATTTTGTTCTTAGAATCGAAATTTGAACAGGCAAAAGGTATTTTACTTGTACAATAGTATTGGGTTATTGGGCCGTATGCATAAAAACTGAGCAATTGCTTTTTCTTAAAATATATTTTTCACTTAAATTTATTTGAACAACTTGAGTACAAGGTCTGAAATTTTAAGAAAAAGCATTTGCTTAGGTTTTATGCATACGTCCCATTGTGTCCAAACGCTTTACCCAGGGCAAAAAAAATTTTGCACACACGTGTGGTCAAACAATTAAACGTTAGTTTAAAATAAAGATTTAAAATTTTCAGATACAAATTTATGAATAAATTCGGTTTGAAATATGGTCTTTTTTGTAAAAAATACTGTGGTCAGCGTAGCCGGAGTTGGACTTACATTTTCTCTGTCAAAATGTTAATTTTACCCCATTTTTCAATGAATCCCCCCTCCGTCTCCGTTCCCCACCCCAAAACCGGTGCGTAAATAACCGAACATTTCCCCTTTTGTTTTTGAAAGAGAAGAGGTCTAAGGCTCAATAAGATGATAGTTGTGTTTCTAGTTTTCATACTAATAATAAATCATCAATGTTGGTTCACACCCCCTCCAACATTGAACAGTAAAATATTTTTATTTTTACGCAAAGAAACAACGATATCGTCGAAATATACTAGAATTGGATAATACTCACTTCTCTGAAAGTCATGAGGCCAATGGGCCCAAAGTAAATTCCGTTTTCAAGTTACTTGAAAGGCATCGAAATGTGTAAATTCAGTGTCTGAATTATATCAGAAACAATCGTATCCTACATAGAAAACTAATAGGCAATTTACATGAGAGTAAAATTTTCTCAAGTGGGACCCCCAAAATTGAAAATGATTATCCATAGATTTTTTCATTAATTTTAGATAGGTGTTATTGTAATATGATGCTGTGCAAAATTTTTTGGCTCTAGTGCAAATAGTATGCCAGTTATATGCAATTATTTTTTTATGCAAGCTTTTACTAAAAGCTACTTTATTTATTAGCAGTTGAAGATAATCTTATTCGTTTTACGCGAAAACTTTAAAAATTGTCTGACGATATAAAAATTGTAGTAGTTTTTGTAATTTTTTATTTTTATATATAATTATTATTACATTTCTTCAGAAACAATTTTTTTTTTTTAACTTCTGGGGCTCCGATTTTATTCGCACAAAATAAATTAAGGTTAACAGTCACTGGCTCTTAATTGGGAGAAAAAAAAATTTTGTTCAACTCTTTTTTTGTTTAAGCTACAGCGTTTTTTTTGATCGCAGTGCATATACTGAGTTTTTTTTTGTCGAGGGTGTTGCGCATTTTGATCGATGTAACGCATGAACAAAATCTATAACTGATTTTTCTACTGTAGATCACAGTTGGCTTTGAATTCTGATATATGTATGTGTATATGCAGAATGAAATTTGTTGTATTTGTTGCAGATTCATTAGTTTTTTTGTGAGCGGGAGGTGAATCTAAACCCTATTTTTTCGTTCCGTAATTAATGAATAGTGTACGATTCGTGTGAAAAGTTGTTACCATGCCGAAGCCCTATTCCTGCTGCAATCCTAAACACAGAAAAAACCACAACAATGTTTATACAAAATTAAAATTAGTTACGGAGAATTGGAATCCAGCTTTCCGTGCTTTCGTGGGCCATTACATTTGTTCCCGTTGTTTGTCTTTATTGTACCAGGAGATAAAGAAAAATCCTTGTGTTATTTTTGAAAGAAAAAGTATTCAAAAAGAAAAAGGAGCTGCTGCTGATTTTGAAAGTAATGAAGATGAAGTTGAA
>NW_023458669.1:96345-100513 GCF_013731165.1 Rhagoletis pomonella
AATGGAGCACCATTAAACCAAGCAAATAAATTGGAGACAAATAAAACAGCCAGACATCGCTTCACAGTACTAATAGTTTATATCAACGTGCATACAATCTTTGAATTTGACTATCCTGGCTTTTCGGGTGCTAAAGCGGCCATAATGATCGTTTACAATCAAACAAAAAACCTTATCTTTGCCCGCAACGTTTTCTTTGTCCGTAACGTTTTCTTTGCCACCGCTCGCTCCATCTTCCGCACCATTGTCTTCGCCCGGGCAGATTCTTCGGGCTCTGCCGATAGTTCGCTCAGTCTAGCGGCTAGCGACGCCTTTGCGCCGCTTGCGTTTACACCTACAGCAGCGCACCAGCTTTTTAATTACAGAAGCGAGTACTTCTCTGCGTTGACTCCTTCGGGCTCCATATTTTGTTATTTTGTAGGAATGGTTCTAACGACCACTTCTGATGAAATATGCACGCACGTTTGGTCTTTAAAATATCCCCTTACTTTGCTGCTCCAAGTGTGTAAATGTGCACGTACTCCAAGATGATAGATGTACAGGTGCTCCAAATTATAGATGTGAACGGACTCGACGTTTTACCAAAATATTCTCAGAATACAATTGACTTCTCGGCTCCGCTATTCGATTCAAAGTGCCTTTATTTTATGTTATTTTTCTGACAAGCGTTCTTACGAGTGTTGCCAGACTTTTTGGACCAACCGGCTAAATTGGCAAAAAAACCGGCTAAAAACCGCTAAACTGTTTCAACTAAATTTCACATGTTTTATTTAAATAAATAACGAGTAGAAAGACTATTTCTTGGAGAGAAGTTACAAATTCAAGCAGGAAAAAATTTTGCCAGCAAGAATTTGCAATTAGGAAACACATATGATTGTGGCACATGGTTGGATTTTTTGTCGACAATAATTTGAATAAGCAAGTTCGTTAAATTTACAAACTTTAGCGATTTAAAAATGAAAAATGTAAGTAAATACTTATTTACTTAATTAATTTAGTTAATTCCAATGGTTTGAAAGGTACTCGGCAAAAAAAACTGTATTCGTAATCGGAATGCAATCTCAACCAGAGTCGATATAGTATACCCGACAAAGAAATTGAAACGTATGTTGAAGAAAGTCGGACTGACAAGATATATACCTGTAGATCCTATTTTTGCCCCTCTGAAAGAATTTTAAAAATTCTATACAAATTTCATTTGTTTGAAATGCAACCGTGGACAATAGCTGGCAGAAGAACTTGCAAATTCCTGCAAATTTGCGTTCGTACAGAAAATTGCAAGTTTCTCTACTTGAAAGAGAATTGGGGAGCATTTTTCTTACTATCTGATATTTTGAGTGATAATTCTCGCTGGATTTTCGACGAACAAACCTATTGTCTTCCCAAAAAGGACTTTTCGGACTGACCGATTGTCAATACACTCAAATAAAAACCAATACACATAAAAAGCGTTGTAAAAATTCCCCTTCAATTTTAAGGCAGTAAAACAGAGACCTTAAGTTTACATCAAACGAGGCCATATGTTGACAGGGGATGCAAAATCACAGTTACACAAAAGAACTGGTCAGATTTTTCAGAAATTCAATTCCAATATGATTCCAAAAGGCTGCAGATCTCCCATTTAGATGACCGGTCATATGACCGGCAGATGTCTTATAGGGTTCCCAGAAAGTTTTGCTTTACATAGCAATTTGTGCTCTTTTATTTTCATTTTGACGCATTTCAGTGTTAGTTCTTTTAATTCAAGTTGGCATTCGGTTTTTGGAATTTAAATAAGTTCTCAGCAAAAAAGTTTGTTTAAAAAATACATATGTGTACATAGTGCTTGAAAATATAAATTTTTCCCTTACCTTAAACTTTTGAGAGTGGGCAAAAATGATGTTTTGTAATTAAGGCAGATTTGAATATGCGCTATCTGTACGGTGACCATATTTATGCGAGCCGCATACGGGACAAACAAAAATTTTTCAAATTTTTTCGATAAAAGCTAACAGATCTTAACACCTTCTTAAATTTTCTTAGATGTGTGTATTAGCCCTGAAACAGCATCCTTATAGTAACATCACACATTTGTAGTATATATTTTCTCGAGATTTTTATTCCACAAAATTTTTTACAAAAGTTTCTTTAAATTTAAATACGACGAAGTGCAAGTTTTAACTAGCCAGGACTTACCGTTAATTTTTGGCAATTTTTTTTTTGTCGACGGTTCTACGCATATTTTTCAAACAAAGTTAGTGCGTGATAGGGAAGAAATTGAGCAGCACGTTGCACTTGCATCTTATTATAATACATTTTAATGAGCTGCAAAACTGCAACCAAAGGTTCTGATTAAAAAGTTTGAATTTTTTTTTTAAATTTGCAGAATTAATTCTCATAGTTTTTGCACAAAGTCGCAAATTTAGATTTATATGGTTTTTGTTAGGAAAAGAGCTTTACTTAAAAAAAGAATATAATAAACATTAAATAAACAAAAGAAAAATAGCCGAACCTTGCTAAAATGTAAAATCCTAATTTATATTTTAGCCACTGTATGTGCTCCTCGATTCGAAACACAGGCCTTCAGACTGGTTCATAGACATGCCATTTTAATGTGCTTTTAAGGCGTTTTCCAATGGGTCCCTTGGGACCAACAGGGGGCCTAGGTGGTCGGGGGTTTCATTTTTGTCAATGGCGGTTCAAGCCCTCTCTAAGATGGGGACGGCACGCCCACTCTCCCTTCGCCCACCGTCCCTTTAACCAACGCCCTGCCTACCAAAATTCGATTCCATCCAAGTTTTCTGCAGCGTTTTTGCTGCATTTAAAAAGCAACATTTAGCACTATCGAACATATGTATTCGAAGAGCGTTCATGCTATCGCATTTGGCAAATGTTCATTTGCGCGATTTCGAAATCGTATGCTTTTGACAAAAAGCCGTGTTCCATTCGCTTATTCAGATCCGTATCTATTACGATCACCTCTCACGCAGAAGATAATGTGCAAAAAACCCTACTCAAAAGGAAAAAATAAATTTTAAACCAAAAATTCAATACAAAAACTTGAATTGTTTTAACCATAACCGAACATTTGTTTGTGTATATATTCATTTGTCGGTGCTGTCAATTAAAATTTCCTCACTTAATTAGGAAGCAAAACAAACAGAGTTGATCACAAATTGATCCAGATTACTATCAGCATCACATCGATGTTGAATTTGCGTAACTTTTCTTTATCCAAATAATGTAAAATAATAAATGAAATCTCGATCGGCGATCACTGAAACGCAGCTAGCCACTGTATACGCGAAAAAGCAATGTTGCCACTTTTCCTCATTAAACCATGTTCGAATCGTGGAAATTTTGGAAGATCACAGGGTTGCTCTTAGCTTTTAGATTCTTAGTGCAAAAATGGAGTTGCATCATGATGCAATAATACCAGGTGTTATCTGTTGGCAACTTCTCGCTCTAATTCCGCCATATTGACTGCCTTAGGTGAAATAGTGTTATTTCTTTAACAATTCTTTGCCTAATAATATAGTTGGATTTTTTTTTATTTTCTCAGTATACACATTTTGTTTTCTCAAAAAGGTATTTTATTTTATTTTATTTCAATTCATTACGAATATACTATAAAAAAAGTAAATTTTGTTTAGAAGAAACATGAAATTTTATATTTTTCCCCCAAATGGGGATTAATTTCGTCCATTTTTTCTTCTTATTCTACTGAGCTAAAGCAGTATCAAATCGAGCTGTCACAACTGATACCAACTTGTATTATTGCATCACGGAGTTGCATTTAGGTGCCGAATTTTGTATGGATAAATGTACATTAAGGGCCGGTTACTCAATGTCTGGTTAACACTAATCTCCGGTAAAACATCGTTGTCGACGTTACCCACTCCATGTTATATGCATGGAGCCGAACACGTCGATAATGATGTTTAAACGGAGATTAGTGTTAACCAGACATTGAGTAACCGGCCTTTAGAGTAGCATTGAGATCTAAATGCGGTAAAAGTGCATTTACGCGTAAGCAAAAACAGCCCATTAGCACCATAAAGTTCGATTTGAAAAATTCGGCATTTTGAAGCTAAAATTCGATTAAAATTCGAATCTCGAAGCATCGAATATCGAGTTTTCCCATGTCTAATTATGATCGATGTTTTCTTTGCATTGATGTTTTTCTGAC
>NW_023458669.1:100613-101932 GCF_013731165.1 Rhagoletis pomonella
ATGTCTAATTATGATCGATGTTTTCTTTGCATTGATGTTTTTCTGACATTCCTATATTTGCAATATTTGCTTTCTTTTCATCACAGTATAGACAGCATAGTTGCCAACTTGTGCTTAAAGCACTAGATTTAGTGCTTTTTGAAAATTAAAACGCCAAAAAAAATACTTAGTGCCTAGTGCCTTTTTAAGTGCTTTTTTTCAACTAATATTACTCCGAGATAGTTAACACCTGAAATAATTTGAAATATTATAAGCTGTGGGGTCTCATGAAGATGCGGAATTTACAAGAATATACAAATTTACATGCACTAAAATACAACCATGATTGATAAAAAGCTGAAGTTGCAAACCCACCTTGTTGAATTGTAGTCGCGTTGAAAATGCTAGTACGCAGGTAAGTTAAGTATTTCTTTTTTTCTTTTCTAATGTTTGTACAAATTTTGATTTTTTTACCACCTGAGTGAAACCATCGTTTCTTGGTGCTGAATCCAAATCTGGCCGCACAATTGCTCTAGTACTAGAATTTTTAGATTTCCTCCCCCCAGATTGCCAAAACACGGGCTTGTGCGATATTTAAGGTTATATAATGAAAACATCAAATTTTTAGGTAATTTCTACTTAGGTCATTATTTTCGTGTGTTGCGATTCGATATTTCTTTCTCGAGATATAGTAGTTTTAATAGTACTTCGGTAATACGTCGTAAGCTTGAGTCATCATAGCATGTATAGAGGCTATTCAATCGTTATGAGCGAAAACGTTTTGTGTATTGATTTATGTATGTATTCTTGTAAATATTGTTAATTTTTTGCTTTTGTTAAATACAAACTGTTATGAAAAAGGCATCCTTTGATTAAAAAAAATTTGGTGCTTTTAGTTTGGTAAAACGCCTTTTTTCCAAGTTTTTGGAGCTTTTTGAAAATGACATTGGCAACACTGATAGACAGTAACCAACCGTTTTCGCTTGTTGTTGTAGTAGTCGTTGTTGTTGTAGTTATATTCACTCCTGGGGAAGGCACGGGGTTGTGTGCTGCTATTTAATGGCCTTCCTCATACTTTTTCTTAGATTTCAGGGTTGTGTGCTGCATAATTATTAGATAAATAAATTTAAGCATTTGACAATACGTGATTTTATTAAAAGAAAATTATAAATGGTGTTGAAAAACCAAACAAACGCTCGTGGGAAAGCTCTATTTTTGTGTGTTGTTAAAATTTATACATGGCGTATTGATGGACAAGGAATGTATTCTTATGTGGATTTTATGTTGCTTGAGAATTTAGACAACGTGCGAGCTGCCAGGTTCTGTTATCAATATAATTA
>NW_023458669.1:102032-104145 GCF_013731165.1 Rhagoletis pomonella
ACATAGCATGTATTTAGGCGCCTGGTGTTAGCAGACGCGCCTAAACATACCGGGCCCCCTAGACGACTTGGTCGTCTAGTGGATATAACAAAAGCCGCAAATATCCGGCTCGAAGGACCATGAATAACTCAGTGAGAGGGGAGACCAGTATGTTTGCATGTATGTATATAAAAAAATATTTATTGGACCAAAAAGTAGTGGGTAGGCACTGTGGCCAATGGTAATCAACTATTACCACCTCCGCATGGTTGTAAGCCATGCAGAGTCCGCAGAAGACTCCTGAAGCAGTGTCCGGAGGATGCATCCGACTAGGCAGAGCATACTTTGAATTGCCATCTTATTGAAACTTAAGAAAGTTCAATTACTTGGCAGTTGAGAAGTGCATGTGCAAAAATTTCCTAAATTGCATAAAGGAAATTTTTGCACATGCAGCAGTACATAGCATGTATTTAGGCGCCTGGTGTTAGCAGACGCGCCTAAACACTTGGATAGCACTGTTCTCTCTGATCTTAACAAAAAGCTCTTTCTAAGATGTCTATGATTAACACAACTGAAAACTCTATTCTAAACTTAAAACTGTATTTTAACAAGAATGAGTTTTAACTTGCGACTATGACTAGGGGCCAATGTAAATAAGATAGAGGAAAACGAGTGCTGCCACTTTATTAAAAATAGTTCAGCTTTAAAATTCATTTTATGTAGGGTTGAGGTTTTTGTATTTATAAAGTATTTGTGCGTTCAACTTTTTGCGTAGCCGGCATACGGCCGCGCTTTGGGATTATAACCCTCATTACCTAGAATTCTCTTTCTGTTTTGCGAAGAAAAGAAGCTGAACACCTTTTGCAGAGAACACCTTTCTGCGTAGACTTCGCAAGATTGTTGTGCGGAATTTTCAAGACCGGAATATTGCAATTAAATAAACAATTTTGCACATATGTTTCATTTAATACATAAGAAATGTACAAAAATGTTGTGACCGTGTCACGCGTTTATTTCCTATATCGACAAAAGTTAAAAAGGTCTGTCACTAACTTAGTACAAAACAGTAATAATCACAGTAAAGTGTGTTTGCATTGTTCAACTTTGCGTTCAACATTTACGTTCAACTCAGCGCAGGGTTGCACGAAAAAAAAGTTGAATGGCTAAAAATATCAAAATATGAAAAAATATCAAAATATTCGCCATAAAAAGGTGTTTGCATTGTTCAACTTTGCATTCAACTTTTGGTTGAATGGCCTTTCAACTAATCGCTTTCAACAAAGTTGGTCGCCAGCCAACATTTAGCCATTCAACTTTTTTTTCGTGCAACCCTGCGTTGAGTTGAACGCAATTGTTGAACGCAAAGTTGAATAATGCAAACACTGCTGTATAGACAGTAACCAACCTTTTTGGGTTGTTGTTGTAGTAGTCGTTGTTGTTGTAGTTATATTCACTCCTGAGGAAGGCACGGGGTTGTGTACTGCTATTTAATGGCCTTCCTCATACTTTTTATTAGATTTCAGGGTTGTGTGCTGCATAATTATTAGATAAATAAATTTGAGCATTTGACAATACCTGATTTTATTAAAAGAAAATTATAAATGGTGTTGAAAAACCAAACAAACGCTCGTGCGAAAGCTCTATTTTTGTGTGTTGTTAAAATTTATACATGGCGTATTGATGGACAAGCAATGTATTCTTTTGTGGATTTTATGTTGCTTGAGAATTTAGACAACGTGCGAGCTGCCAGGTTCTGTTATCAATATAATTAACACAAGCTTTTTCGCGTAGCTGCCTTTCAATAAATAGAATAAACAAATATTTGCAAATTAATTGGATTTATTTTATAAATGACAACTAACGTACGATTTTTGTTCTTTTCTCCATTTTGATTTTGACTTTTTATTACCGCCAACAACTTTATGTGTATACATATTTACAAGCTGTCAAAATTTTGCGTAGTCCCATGAGCCAGGTAAAAACTATGGCATTCGTATTCACAAGGAGACATCTCAAAATTTTTGTTAGGTATTTCCAAATTTTCTCTTTTTTATCAGTTGGCAAAAGCCCTCAGTGGCAGCGCTCCGAGCGTTGAGATAGTAATTTCATGTCAATTAGTAGAAAAGATCCATGT
>NW_023458669.1:104245-106161 GCF_013731165.1 Rhagoletis pomonella
TTTTATATCTTTTTTGTTCTTTTAAATATTATTTAAATTTTTGTTATTTAATTATAGTTGTTATGGCCTTTTTAATTAAAATCAAACTCCAAAAAATTTTATCAATAACGAAATAATTATATGAAATACTACAAGCAAAAAAAGATAATCAAACAAAATTTAATAAAATAAAATAAAATAATGTTTATGGTAAAATATAAATAAAAAAATAGTTTGGAATCGCTCCGAGTGGGGACCGAACCTGGGTGCTATTGCGTTTACTACTTCAACAACAAAACAAAACTTAGAACCTTATTTTACCATTTTAAAACCGCGTTATCCTCATTTTAAAGTTTTAAGTCTGTTTTTGCCATAAAATGCATTTAAGTTGACTATGAAAGAGTTAAAATGGTGATTACAATTAAACACAATTTTAATCGTTAAAACCTTTTTCTAACTTCTCTATGACTACGGGCCATTAACTTCAAAAGATTGCTGTGCGGAGTTTTTAAGGCCGGAATATTGCAACTAAATAAACAATTTTGCACATATGTTTCACTTAATACTCACAAATGTACAAAAACAAATAAATACGTGTTAAGCTGTGTTCTTTTACTCCTTTTATTTGCGCCAAATGAATCAAAAGAAAGTGCGAAAAGTGCAAGTTTTTTTTGAAAATAACTCTTAAATTAGTTAAAAAAAAAGTTAATCTCCGCCATCGGATTGTAATGATTGGCGTTAAAACGCGTCGATTGATACCACTCTCAAAATTTTTCTTCCATTTTTGGCCCTGTAAGCTAAAGTGCATTTTTGCCTTTAGGTGTTCCTTGAAAAGATCGCAAAAAGTACTATAGATATGCATATTTGGTTGTTCCATAACTGAACGATTGGTTATCTAGATGAATGCCGCTGTCAATTCAAATGAATTTTCCCAACGGTGTGTGTGATCAACTTGAATTTCAAGTCTTTAAAGTAAAATCTTGCACGTGTAACTGCAACCTAAGCGATCCAATGTAACTAATTTTTTTTTAACGAATATACTTCATTTCCTTTACTCGTTGATTTCACTTCCTGCGATTCTTTTCTTTTACCCCAATATGGCTGATCAGGTAAGATGCAGTATCGTGGTGGATATTTTGCAAACATTTAGAAAATTATGAAATTAAATTTTAAAGCGTATCTTGTGTTTACCGTAATGTGTATATGACCAAAACAAACTGGACGACCAATGTCCATAAATGAAAATGTGTGAGATATTGAACACCATGTGGTATTGGGTTGACGGGTATTTGCGAAAAAAATGGAAAATTTATCGGCAAAATATAATAAAGAAAGCACTATGTATAAAGATATGCCATTTTTGTCGCATTTTCATTTCATTTTATGTGCCAACTTTTCGGGCATGTTCAACATTTCACATCCGATAGAATTTGTAGGTTGAGCCCATAGTGAAATAATATATTTAGACTTAGTTGGTTCATGGGTTGATCCTATCTCAAATAGCCAGTTGAAGTGAAAAAATCCCATGAACCAACGACTCATGAAAAAATCCAACTGCCTGTTTATTATGTTTTTCTCGGCGGCCGACACTTTACTGACGAGCAATTTTCTACACCGGTTATGCCGAAGGAAATCGCCCAACGCAAAAAAAGGCTGCAGAAGTATTGCTATAGGTCTAGGATTTCGCACATCTAAGTTGTATTTCATCTTTACCTACTAATCTATTCTTTTTATTTGCATGGACTCACACCATTGTGTATCGCTTCTGCTGGAATATATGTTATATAATAATGAAATTAATAACATTCTAGAACGAAAGGGCATTCCAAAAACAATTTGGCATCAATCTTAACAGAAAACTTAAGCCTGGAGTGACGAAGAAGAAAGTTCTCCGTCGCTATCGCGATATTGGCTTGGGTTTCAAAACCCCCCGTGAA
>NW_023458669.1:106261-108440 GCF_013731165.1 Rhagoletis pomonella
TCTTTGTTTATTAATTAAATTATTGGTTTTCCGTAACTACTATTCATCCGTAACTCTGTGTTACGTCGTTTAATGTATCACCCCTATTCTGCAACTCTTTCGTATTCGGATTTTGCTACGAATCGTAGAAATAGTATGCTGCAATCCGAACCGTATTTTCGAACTTTCGAAATTCGTAACAATGACATGCCTACGAAAACGATTCTGTGTCGGAGGCGAGATAAAAGGCGTAAATCGATGTTTATTTGCAGGAAATATTAGTGGTGTTCATTTAAACAGATAAATTTTCCCTTCGCATATACGTATATTTTTATCCACTGCTTTATATAAACGAGAAAAACCGAATCTTTGTTGCCCCTTATCGAGAAACTTGGGTCCGGTTAAGTTATTTGTACAATGATTTTCGGTTGTTGTGTCCAAACGCATAATCCGAATCCAAAAACTTTAACATCACGTGTAATCAAAGGATTAAAATTTTATTTAAAATAAATGTTTCAAATTTCCGAGCACTATCATATTAATAAATTTGGTTTGCACTATGCACTTTTTTGCGAATTTTGACGTGGGTTCTGCGCAAAAATACTGTGGATGGCGTAGCCGGAGTGATGTGCATAAGAAGTGTTGTATACCTTTGACACGCGGAAGCCCTTTTTCTCCGGAAACACAGAAAGGAGAATTCAACTTAGTAACCTAACAAAAAGCATGTCTTCAATGGCTTGGAAGAAGCTGTTATTGCATTAACTGGATTGAGAACCAGTTCTTCAAGCATAGGAGTAGTTCTGGCTTGTTGTTGAACAATTCAACCAGAAGCTGACCTAGACGCGCCCATGGTTACTATGCCCGATAGCTCCGCGATTTCAAGGAAGGCCCCAACTACAAAATATTTATTCATAAGAGACTCCTCTATGACTTTAACAATTGAGTGCAAGGCAGACTCCACGGATCTGCCTTTTAGATACGAATGCTGGGAGAGGCTCAATCGCTCTCGAGGAATCCTGCTTCTAAGAAGGAGGAGAGACTGATTTCAGGCCAATCCCTCGGAGACACATGAGAGCTTTTTCCTGGTTTGGGGATAAAGGTGACCCTCACCCTCCTCCAGGCCCTCGGGATGTACCCCCTTTCTAGCCAGCTCGCATAGATTGGGGTGAGCCAGCGACACGAGACCTCGACAGCCTTTTGCAGCTGCGCAGGAATAATGCCATCCGGTCCGGGGGACTTGAAGGGCTTGAAAGAGTTAATCGCCCAAAGCAGTCGGCGTTTCTCCAGTAGTTCACCGGAGAAAGTTGGGCAGCAAACCGTACCGACACCGGTAAGCTCACACGGTGTGGGGTTTGCTGGGAAATCAGTGTCAAGGAGTAGCTTAAGCGACTCCCCTCTGCTCATGGCCCAGTTTCCCTCTTCGTCCCTCAAGTATCCCAGAGGTACAGGACTCCCCGCAAGGATTCGCCTAAATCGAGACGATTCGTGACAACATTCTACTACTTCGCAGAAATTTCTCCACGACTCAGTTTTGGCCTTTCTTATCTCGAAATCTCGGACTTATATATACCCAGTCCGACCTTGTAGAGTTCCCAGTCGGAGTGTTGTCCACTCTTCCTGGCTTTGTTGAAAAGGCGCCTGCTCGACGCCCTAAACTCTGAGAGTTCCATCGTCCACCATTTCGGTCGGACTTTGCCTGAGGGCCTGCTCAGCGGGCATGAGCTTTCAATGGCACACCTACACGCTGATGTAAATTTCTCTACCGAGTCCTCAATCGAGATTTCAGTGCTTAAGTTTACCGGAGGGGCTCTGGGAGTAGTTCCCGCAATTTTTGGCTGTAGAGGTCCCAATTTGTTCTCCTAAAATTTCTATAGGGGATAATTTTAGGACGATCTTCGTCCAGATAAAACTGAATATATCTTGGTCCGAGAAGGAGTGATCCTGAAGAACCCTCCAATCGGAAATACGGGATGATAAATAAGACGAGGCAAGGGTAAGGTCGAGGACCTCTTGCCTGGCCGCAGTAATAAAGGTCCGTTCGTTACCTCTATTATAAATACCTAAGTCCTCAATTAGAATAAAATCAAAAAGCGACTCACCTCTCGCATTGATGTCTGAGCTTCCCCAGCACGAGTGCCTCGAGTTCGCATCCGATCCAATGATGATGTCGACTTTTCGTCGCCTCGCTTCAGCTATGGTC
>NW_023458669.1:108540-112201 GCF_013731165.1 Rhagoletis pomonella
ATCCAATGATGATGTCGACTTTTCGTCGCCTCGCTTCAGCTATGGTCTCACGCAGCATTAGTGGAGGTGGTTCCACCTCGTCCTCATGCGCCATGTATGCGATAACCGTCACAATGTCCTCATTGCTGAAACTAGGTAAAATTAGTGCTTTGAATTCGTTTCTGATGAGCAAACAGGATCTTGGTCTACCGGCTTGTCTCTGCACCATCAGCTTAAACTTAGGCTAGAAGCCTTTCTTCCTCCACCCTGTCATAAAACTGTCCGATACTGATGACGGATCCCACGGTTGAGAGAGCATCCCCAGCACTTTCAGCTTCTGACTTTGCTGATTCTACCTCCATGCTCATGGGGGTTTCCTCCGCCTCGGGCTGGCCTATCGTCCATATAAAGAGATCAAAAGTGGTATTACCCTGCAAAAATCGCGACTACTCCATGCATGCGTGTAAAGAGTAATCCCTAAGGACTAAGGAGTACTCCAAAATTAACCACAATTCATATAAAAAATATGGTCCAATTAACATTGTGATGTCCTAGGGCAGGACCATATACTCCATCCCTGCATTACATCAGAGTAGCACAAAACTACCCAACATATTTAGAATGGCATTGTTGTTATATTTTTTCGTTTGTACACGCTTTTGTTCTTCACTTCTCAAATGCTTTTTCAAAATTAATAAAAACCAAGACAAAAATTAAAAATTACATGTTGCCTCTGACGGCATTCGACCCCGAACATGCTGGGAGCTAAGAACTAACAGCGAGCATCTCTACACGTTCAGCTACAGCCAGACATGCAAATGTGCTTTCAAATGCTCAACTTCAATCACGTTTCGTTAAAACACGAGCAGTTATCGGATAACAAACAATAAGCTGGCGCAGAGACACGAGTTGGTCCGCTACAGCATGACAGAATACTTCAATTTACCACAAATAGACTACATGGTCCAACGATTTTTGCAGGGTTACTTACGCTTGCAGAAACTGGTTTATGCTTGCTCACACTTGACCCGAACGATGAGAGTCAAGGAGGGAAAGTATTTGCGCGGCGATCGGATGTCTTGTTAGGCCATTTAAATGGAATTGCGCAGAAGTTTAATACATATATATACCAGAGAGCTGCATGGATACACTCAAAATACATTTTAAGTCACTCCCTTTCTTTTCACATCTGCACACACTCGCGCCCATTTATTTCCAACATAACGTGCGATAGCATTGACAAAACATTGTCAATTGAGGGAGTAATTCACCCTTTCAAGTGCTCGATTCAAATATCAAGTGCTTGATTGGAAAAACAAGTGCATGCCATAACTGTAAATTTTGTAAAGACAATTTTTGTAAATTTTATTGGTTTTCTAACTGCATATTATAATGCACTAATATCAACTGATTAAGGGCATCATAATTTGACAAAAGGTGGCATCTTTTGTCAGAAATAACATTTCCAGCAGAAGAAACAACTCTTTCTGACGATGTGCTACTTGAAGGAGTGGCTATTACTCTACGACTGAGTTTATGCAGCAGCGGCATTTCGCATCTGTGTACCTCCCACCAATTAATTATATCGAAGTCCGTATGAAAATATACCTAAATATTTTCATATCGCCGCAGCTCTGCAGTAGCTTTATGAGTTCTGCTCACAAAGGTAGGATGTTAAAGAAGACCAGAAAACAACTCAAAGTTATCTGAAGGTAACAAAGGTGTGTCCCCAATTTGTGGTTCTTTTGTACTGTCAGAATTCTCAGTTAACGTTCTCATAATTTGTAAACATTTGTCTCTTGAGTACCTTTGCTCAGATTCGGTAAAGTTCTTGATCTCTTTTGCTGGGTATAGAAAAGCGCAATTTTGTGCAAATCTGTTAAGTTGTCAACAGCAACTGTTTTTAAATAACAAAGCAACTTATTTTCCAAGTCTATTATAAAGCCGATGTCTTCTGAGGTATGCATTTCTTTTGCAGACTAGTAGTTATATAAATGTAAGGTGGATAATTAAATACTTTAGTAAAACTAATATATTTAAAAAAATAATTCATCATAAATCCATTTTTTTTTTAAATTATCGTATTCTCTACTAATTGTTTGAAGTCAATGAGTGTCATTCGATTGCTTGACTTGCTTTTCATAACAGCGTCTTTCACTCGCTTGACTTGATTTGGAAAGAGTATATCAATGCCATATTTAGAATCAAATGAGTACAATGCAGCTAAACATTGATTTCAAAACTAACTATGAATCTCACTGTTTGTACGATGTTTCTCACTACCCTTATACAGTTCACAGCAATGAGTTCATACTATTTAGATGGAAATGAGTAAACTCATGCTGTTGTCTGATATATACATACATTTTTAAATGTTATTTAAGAATAACTCAAAAGTTATATCTTTATATAAATACATTTATATATTATTATTATATTATACCCCTTATTGGGGGGTGTAGAGCAGGTCGCCTCCGCGTGGTGCACCCTGGGTAATGCCAAATGGCCTGCGGCCTTCACGGCCTCTAAACCTGAACGGCAACGACCTTGGCTTCGTCCTCTGACTATGATTGTGAAAAACGTTTTGGATTTGTTGCTCCCTGAGCTGGTGGTTGTGGTATTCTACCACCTGAGTATGTTGAGGTTACACTCAGCAGAAATGGCTGGTGGGCTAATGTTGTAACTGCCCCCGTCCCGTTAAAACCCTGGCAGGCCTCAGAGTACGTTCCAACTCCCGTCGCCGTTAAGTTGGTGGTGTAGGTACGATTGAGATGACTCCCGTTTTTGCGCTGGTCGGCTCTGAATTCATGACCCCATAAGGTATCGATCGTATTCCTGGGGGGTCCTTAACGGGAAGTCTTTCGGGAGGCAATAGCGCGTCGGAACCGACGCACGTAACTGTTTCTGGGGGCAGGTGCTGTCACAACAGGGAGAGCAGGAGTGCTGGAACCGGCTTCGCGTGGGTCTTTAGGCAGGGGGCAGGGGTGAGTGAGCGGTTAAGGGGGGTGCTTGACGGAATCGCCAGCACCAGTTCGGGCTCCTCACCTATGGTTTTTACGCAGGGGGCAGGGGTGAGTGAGCGGTTAAGGGGGTGCTTCACGGAATCGCCAGCACCAGTTCGGGCTCCTTACCTAGGTTTCCTGGTGCGTCCTCGAGGGCTCCCCAAAAGCAGCCTCCTGGAAAGCCCAAACGGCAGGCTTCGTCGGGTCGCAAGGCAGACGCATGGCAACCAAGATTTTGGCACGCTACGGTGGTCAGGATGTTTCTCAGCTGTCTGAGAAGCATGCTAAAACGCTCGAGTGGGCCAAAGGGGTGCTACGTGGTCTGGATGGCGGTTCAAAGGGTCCGACCAAAGGAGATGCGAGTGCATCTCTGCAGCTCCTAAGAGACAGAGGTCTCAAGAGGTCTCCGGGGCAAAGAGACCTAGAACTGGGGGTGCACCTGCCCTGTTTAGCGAAATCGCTAAGCAGGCGGGATCAATTACCCTGGGGGACATTGATAGAAGCAGGGAGGATGGCGCCATATCCAGGGATAACTGGAGGCGCGTGGCAACAGCCATCTCCTCTGTCTTCTTAAGGGTGGTTAGAGGAAGCTCTGGACCACCTCCAAGATGCGAGGATGCTGGATGGCATCACGGCATCCATAAGATGATTGTTTGCGCCGACGAACGGTCGGCGTCAAT
>NW_023458669.1:112301-121179 GCF_013731165.1 Rhagoletis pomonella
TCCGTCGCTATCGCGATATTGGCTTGGGTTTCAAAACCCCCCGTGAAGTAAGTTCAACTATACAAATTTCCATGCATTCTATGCCGAAACCTAAGATACATTTAATATTTTCTTTATTTAGGCCGTTGATGGTACTTACATCGACAAAAAGTGTCCATTCACTGGTAATGTGCGCATTCGTGGTCGTATTTTGACAGGAGCAGTCCGTAAATGTAAAATGCAACGCACTATTGTTATTCGACGTGATTATTTGCATTTCGTTCGCAAGTACAGCCGTTTTGAAAAGCGTCATAGGAATATGAGTGTTCATTGCTCACCATGCTTCAGGTAAGTTTGTTATTAAATACGAATACAGCAACAATAGATAAGAAGACGTGGCAATGCAAGTATCAAGGGAATTCATGAATGTTTAGATTAAGAACATTAGTCTTATGGCGTTTTCTTTTCTGCAAAACATATTTTCGCTGTCCCCTTAAATATGGACGCAGCACAAGTAAGGTTGGCTGATTTCCTAAATGCATTGATGCAAAGCATCAGCCTGCTTTATTTCTAAACTATAATTGATGTAAATGCTCAATTTGAGCAACTAAGTTCCAATTCAACATTTGAACGTGGTCGCGCATATTGGACATTTCCATCAGTTACGGTTTAGAAATAAAAGAAAGAAAAAATCTCAATTCAAAAAGTCAATAGCATAGAATTTGTATTTAAAACATTTGTATATAGCAATGTGATGCTTCTTAGCCAAGTAATGTTAATCCTATATAACTTTGAAGTCAGCAATTAGCTATTAATTAAGTTAAATGTTATCTGTAGTCGTCAGAGGGGCCTTAACATAGCGCACTTCAGTGCTCGTAGCTTGAATGCTGATAAGTTTAATCATGTAAATTCCCTATTAGTCCGTTTTTTGATGTCATGTCTGCGTATCTTGTTGATTATAATCATATCATTGTTTGTTGCGATTTTAATGTGAATACCCTTGTACGTGACTATTACAGCGAAAATTTCCTTGATAATGTTGCTAGTGCATAACTCTCGATGGCACACATGGCGATACCAACAAAATATGCGGTAAATTGTAGTCCAAACCTACTTGACTATTCTTACAACGCTTTTATCAACTTGCAATGTTGTGTGTCCAGACACCATTTCCAGCTATAATTACACTATGCGACAGTCAAAATCGGGATGGGATGAAACCAACGGGAAATGTTATATCGGTAAAAAAGAAGTTATACGTGTCCCGGCGTTTCGCTGGGTCACGTCTAGGAATCGAGATATATATATAACTATCATATAGGGGAAATTGTCACCTTTGGTGGTCTTTTTTTGACATAACTCGAGAACCACTAGTCCGATTTTGCTCAAACAAATTTAAAAAAATTAAAAATTACAATTCCTTTAATCTGTTCATACAACGTTTTTCTATATAATCAAGTTTTGCCGGTAAAAATAAATGTATAGGTTAGGTTAGGTTGTCGCGGTCGTCTATAAGACACACTTAGGCTCAGGGCCCATTGTGATGCCGCATGTTGGGTCAGCAACTCCCGATCCCTCCTAAAACCATTTTGAACTTTGAACGAATTTTAGAAGATCCCTGATTTCGACGCATCTAAGGTCCTCCAAGTTGTCGAAGAATTGCCTACCGAGAGTGGAGAGTCTTCGTCTAGATAGAGCAGGGCATTGGCACAACAGGTGGAGAATCGTTTCCTCCTCTTCTTCATCTTGACAGCTTCTACAGAAGTCATGTGAGCGTAGGCCGAGTCGATCGGCGTGCTTGCCAATTAGGCAGTGTCCTGTTATGACGGATACTAATAATCTAATATTGGACTTATTTAGACTCAGTAGTAGGCCAGTGCGGTTGGCGCTGAGCACCGGCCATAATTGTTTGGCAGTTTTGCAGGTGATTTCGTCCTGCCACCTTTCGTTCGCTACTTTAGTGAGCCTCTCGGAGATAAGTAGCTTACAGGTTTGCAAGGGTATTCCTATTTCGTCATTTATATCCTCAAAAGGAAGTTTCGTGCCAAGTCGCGCCAGTTCGTCGGCCTTACAATTCCCCTCTATGCCGCAGTGTCCCGGAACCCATATTACCTTTGGGCGAAATGACTCAGCCATCTCGTTAAGAGATGCGCGGCATTTCATGGCTACCATGGAGGTTGTCGACTGCTTCGTGAGGGACTTTATTGCCGCCTGGCTGTCAGTGAAGATGTAGATATCAACTTGGGGTATCATATCACACTTTACCAGTTTCGTGGCCCTGTCGATTGCCATCAGTTCAGCCTGAAAAACGCTACAGTGGTCCGGGAGACGAAAGCTGAGGGAGATTCCCAGGTGATGGGAATATACACCTCCTCCAACCCTACCCTCGAGCTTTGAGCCATCTGTGTATACATGGATGGACTCTCCACTACTTACAGCGTCATGCTTCCACTCTTCCCTTGAGGGTAGGAGGGTCGCGAACGCTGTAGCGGGTGCAGGTTCCGGAAGTGCATAGTCCACCAATCCGGGTAGCCCCGGAACTTCCGTTAATATTCTACCGTGACCATAACTGGTATTTGACCACTTATTTAGAGTATTCATTCGAATTGCCGCGCCACTTGCGACTTGTTTGGCATGTAGGTCCACCGGAAGAAAATTCAGTAGGGCATACAGTGCCTTGGATGGTGTTGTTCTCATCGCACCAGTTATGAGTGTGGACGCAAGCCTTTGAACCTTGTCCATTTTTTTGAAGTTTACCCCTTTCCCAAGGGCGTTCCACCATACCACTATACCGTGATAGAGAATTGGCCTAACCACCGCCGTGTATAGCCAGTGTATTATTTTGGGTTCCATCCCCCATTTTTTCCCTATTGCTCTGCTGCAGGAATATAGTGCCACTGTTGCTTTGCGCACTCTATCTGCAACGTTGGGCCCCCAGTTTAGTTTCCTATCTACTATGAGACCTAGATATTTGGTCTCTTCCTTTATTGCGAGGGTATTGCCCTCTAGGGTTATGTTCCCGAGATCAGGTATCTTGTGCTTCCTGGTGAACAGCACAAGGTCTGTTTTTTCAGGATTCACTCCCAGTCCTCGCCTGTTACACCACAGGGATAGTTTGTTGAGGGATCTTTGGATCAGATCTGTCAATGTTGAAAGATGTTTACCCGAGATAGCTATTACAATATCGTCGGCGTATGCAATTATCTGACCGCCAATGTCTTCAAGTTCCCGAAGAAGGCTGTCTACTGCTATATTCCACAGGAGCGGTGATATTACTCCCCCCTGGGGTGTACCCCTGACGGGGAACCTTTTTATAACTGATTCACCTAATCCTGCGCTTATTTCTCGGCCGATTAACATTCGTTCAATAAATGAGGTTAGTGAATTGCTTACTCCCAGATTTATCAGAGATGAGATAATCGCTGCAGGAGATACATTGTTGAAAGCACCCTCGATGTCCAGGAAGGCCGCGAGGGTGTATTCTTTGTAATAAAGTGATCTTTCAATTGTGTGCACTAAAGAATGGAGTGCTGTTTCGACTGATCTCCCTTTGTTGTAGGCATGCTGGGCTGCCGAAAGTTTGCTGCCCACCTTGTCTCTAATGTGCCCATCTATTATTCTCTCTAGAGATTTCAACAGGAAAGACGACAGACTAATTGGTCTGAAGTTTTTGGTCTCGTGTGTGTAGTTTTCCCTGCCTTGGGAATGAAAACTACTCTTACCTCCTCCCATTTGTGGGGTATATAATTCATTCGTAACACTGCTTCAAAGACTGGTACGAGTATGGGTGCAATCATTCCTGCTGTATGCTGTAGGTCAGCGGGAATAATGCCGTCTGGTCCCGGAGATTTAAACGGTTGGAAGCTGCTAATAGCATGCTTTATGTTCTCCTCGGTTATGATATTCGCTGGAATGTCATCATGGTTGCCTATGATTCGGGTATTTGTGACTCTACTGTGGAGGCAACCCGGAAAGTGCGTCTGTACAAGAAGCTCTAGAGTTTCTTCGCTGCTAGTTGTCCAATCACCATCCTCCTTGATGAGATAGCTAATATTGCTGGGACTCATAGATAGTATTTTGCGCAGTCTGCTGGCCTCCGAAGTACTTTCTATCTTCTGACAGAAGTTCCTCCATGAGGAGCGCTTAGCGTCTCTTATTGCATACTTAAATCGGCGTTGCCAATCTTTAAATTCACTCCAAGAGTTGGATCTCTTAGCTTCATTAAATTTTGATCTGCATTCCCTTCTGAGGGTTGCAATTTCAGTGGACCACCATGGAGGTTTTGGTTTCCTACTTGTTGCCCTGATTGGGCAGGCTGATTTTGCTGCACGATGAAATGCTTTAGTTATATCGTCTACGACGTTATCAAGTTGATGTTCCGAGTTTATTTGATTTGTGAGGCCGGAAATATTATTAGAAAATATTGTTTCAAATCTTTTCCAATTTGTTTTTCTGCGGTTTAAGACCGCTTGTTGTTTTCTTACTGGTACGTATAGGTTATAAACGACGTACATGTGATCCGAAAAGGAGTTGTCTTTTGAGACTCTCCAGTCATTCAAGAGTTCTGCCCCCTGCTCATTGACACATGTAATGTCAAGGGCCTCCCTTCTAACAGACGTCACAAAGGTAGGGGTATCACCTACGTTGCTAACCTGTAAGTTATTGCACATAATGAATTCGAATATCGACTCACCGCGTTCATTTGTATCTGAGCTGCCCCATATGTGATGATGGGCATTCGCGTCCGCTCTTATGACCATCGGAGTGCCGCGTCTAGAGGCCTCCATTACCGCGCTCCTTAAGGATTGTGGTGGAGGTAATGTTTCTGCGTCGTGGGCCATATATGTGGAAGCCAGCCAAATAGACATTCCGCCTGATTCCACTGCTATGATGACGTTGTCCGCATCGCTAAACTGTATCAAGAGAAATGCATTAATACACTTTTTTATCAATATGCACGACCTGGGTTTACCTTTGTCAGTTACATAGAACAGCTTGTATCCCTTCATATTCAATCCACAAACCCGATCTTTTATGACCCAAGGCTCCTGGATGAGTGCGATCTCCTCTTCTCTTTCGGCGAGACGGAGGAGAAATAAATGTATGAAGAAAAAAAAAAATATTTTTTGCCTAAAATATTAAATTTTTTTAAATCTGTTGATTATATAGAAAAACGTTATATGAACAGATTAAAGGAATTGTAGTTTTTAATTTTTTTAAATTTGTTTGAGCAAAATCGGACTAGTGTTTCTCGAGTTATGTCAAAAAAAGACCACCAAAGGTGACAATTTCCCCTATATGATAGTTATATATATATCTCGATTCCTAGACGTGACCCAGCGAAACGCCGGGACACGTATAACTTCTTTTTTACCGATATAACTTTCCCCGGTAGTTTGAACCCTTCCCGATCTCTGACCCCTACCATTTGTCTCACAGTGTTATAGATTGTACTCAAAGTTCCTAAATATACAAAAGTCTAGACATCAACCTCGACGGTACGCTACAGCGGTAATGGACGACAAGCTATTTCTCTAAATGAAATTAATTGGTGATCGTATGTATGTACATATGTACATATATACATACGAGCACAAAATATTTTGCTTGCATATGCACAAAATAAACCACGCAAATATATTTGCGCAAATACTAACTTTTACAAATAGGAATCGAATAAGAATCTTTGTTTCTACTAATCTGTATCTGCGCAAATATATGTGTGGTGTATTTTTCGCAAGTCTTCTCTTCTCTTTTCATTGCTCGTAAAATTTAATATCTGTTGCAAAATTTTATACAGACAAGACTAAAAAGTAGAAAATAAATAAAATAAAAAACTTTTTAATATACAACGCTTTTATAAATGGAGTAAAAAGTAGAAAATAATATTTCTCAGTCCCATAGAAATTGTTTTGATAACTTTTGATTTTGAAATTTTAGCAAAAGTCATTATAAACATTTTATGAGATTGGAAATGAAAAGCGTGGGACGAATGTAATAGACTTGAATTGATATGAAAAGTAATATACATATGTATTTATGTATGTATGTCACATTCTATGGGACTGAAAACGAAAAACGTGGAGTGGATGCAATACAAAGCATTAGATTTAATTGACAATAGTCAAACTATTTAACATAGACCTAAAATTTCTACAGAGCAAGTACAAATTTGAGATCGATTTTAAGCGGTCATTATTCATACACCCACATACATACATATATTACTTTTCATATCAATTCAAGTCCATTACATGCGTCCCACGCTTTTCATTTGCAATCTCATAAATTGTTTATAATGACTTGTTTATTTATATTGTTTTTATTTTATTTTATTTATAATGTTTCCGACTTGACCGATGTCTTAGAATTTTACCAAATTACGTGTTTTTCTGACCGTGATCTAATTTTTTGTTGCTTGGACATTAATGTTGAGCGAAGTTGTGACGATCGGCCTTTTTCGTATAGGGACTTCGAGCAAAAGTCGGTCCTTTTTAATTCTTCTTTTACAAAATTCTGATATCGAAGGTTCCATATTTTGAAATTCTGTTTCACAAAATTCTACTTTTCGCACTTTCGTCTGAAAATTCTGCTTTTGTGGTAGACAAAATTTCCCATATTCGCCTTTAGCTTAAATCTATATTTAGGAAATACATACGGGCGTTTCCACGCAGCCGTACGCGACATTCGTACGCTTATGGAGTACCATAAATCTCAAAAATAGAAGTTACTGAAAAACAAGACTACGGTTATGTTGAAACCCAAGGGTACTATGTTTAAGAAAAATATAAGCAGCCTCGAAACTTTGGTGTGGAAAATATCCGTTCAAAACAAGGTGATAACGTATGCGTACGTACTAAGCTAAATAATGTACCTTTGAAATCCATCCATTTTTTCATAGAAATTATCTGGTTAGTTTTTATTAAAAAAAACATAATAACGTACGCGACATAACGTACGCCACAGATTTTTCCCCTATACAATATTTTTACCAGTAACACATACTAAATTCAATTTTTAATTTAATTGTTTCAGTTCATCTCCACCGTTTCCCGTTTTCAAAACTTTTTCTGCAATCTGAATACGAAATTTAAAGTTATAAAGCCGCTTAAATTCATTTGCTTGCATTTTCGGTTTAAATTTTCATGAAAAGACCCATATGTATGTTCTAAGCGACTTAAAAATCTGTTATACGTAGCGAAAAATATTAATACAGCATGTCCCACTTTTCTCATTAGTCAATCTTATCCCCACTAAGTTCCATTTATTAGATAATAAAAAATCGCAATCATAATAAAATGACATCCAGATACACCATTATTCTGAAAAGTATACGCTTGGAATATACTTTAACTACACGTATGCATGTATGTAATTTATCTGTACATACATATCGAGGGCTTGTATTCAATACCGGCACTTTTCACAAAAATGAGATTCTGATATAAGAATCTACCTAATAATTAACTGTCATCGGTGATGTTAATGCTGACCTTGTATAACGCTTGACATACGAATTTACTATTACATTGCAAAGTCAGAACTAACATCAGTGATGATAGGTTGATAGGTACGTCCCAGATGGGTTCTAACATCACAAAGTAGTTTTTGTGAAAATTGCAGATAGAGGGTATTGAATATAAGCCCTCGATATACATTACCACCATAATTCATATATTTGTGCATATTCCTACATTCCTTCCAACTGAAAAGCATTTGCTTGCATTACTTACATAAAGGGTGAACACGCCAAAACTGCGACACTTGGAGATTACTACCAGAAACAAACTAGAAGGCTTTGAAATTATTTTTTTTTGTATTATATAACTTGGATAAACTCATCAGCCCGCGCAAGAACGGAATTATAACCAAGTAATTAAAGTGTATTAAAAGCTGGCGACATTCGGGGTGTCGATACTCACCCCTCAGTGGAAAGTGGAAAGTGAAATCGACTGCGTCCAAGCAAATATAAGGAAAAAGGCTGACTGTAAAAAGCCTTTTTTTCTGGTATCTAGTTAATAGAGGCAAAAGGTGCCGTCACATTCCTTCCGGCAAATCCCCAGCCATGTTGCGTAGAATAAAGAAGTTGTGAGCATCAAATCTGGACTATTCATTTGACAGCAATTGAGTCACCATAAGCCGATAATACAAAATCATTACACGTAAGTCAGCCACTTTCTTGCCACCCTCCATTGGAAACGAGCTATCCATCAACCGTAAATAAAGATTCCTGTTTGGACCGACAAACGAAGGTCAAGCTAATCATTGGTACCCAACGTGGGGAATTTAGTTTCAGTACGCATTACTTGAGCTACGGTAGATGAAAGGCATTGGTAAATGATTTGGTTATAAATCTTTTCTTGTTTGCTTTGATCGATTTACTAGCTATGTACTGAGGATATAATATAACAAAACTATGGATATAACAAAACTAAACTTAATTAATTTATTCAAGCCGGGTACCCTGTAATAAGGCAGAATCAATGGAGTATGGAGGCCCGCCATATATTCATCGAAATTCTTGAGAAGGCGAATGTACTGAATGAGTTAACGTGTTGTGATTAAATCGGCGGAATAATTGCCACGCACTCGGTGTTTAGCATCGATCAGTTCTATGAATTCGAACCAAGTTTCCGTGAAACATAGGCTCTAATTTTTGGTGGGGCTAGTTTTTGTGCATAGCCCTCTCCGGCCACGGACTGTTTAGGATTGGGAATGTACACTTCCGAGCCTATCTCGAAATGGCGTTCTCTTTTGCGGGTCAATGCCCGTTGTGCGGTTTGTTGATATTGTTCGAACTGTGTCTCGAATTTAATCAGCCAGAACTTTACGCTGTTCCACATCCTGTGTATGGTATGGATTTACATCCAATAATAATTTATATTCGTTTCCATCTTTC
>NW_023458669.1:121279-134671 GCF_013731165.1 Rhagoletis pomonella
GGGAGTCCGAACCCTGGCTGCGCTGTCAACCAAGAGCGTAAATTGAAATTTACGTTCTTGTATTATAGATGTGCTGAGTCCACACATATGAGTATTCATACCTACTCGGTACCTATTTAAAAGTATCCAATACTTTCGACACTCGGTGTCGGACTATTAAACAACTTCTAACAAAAGCGCACGACAGCCAAACGTATGGAAGAAATTTTTAGAGATAAAGCTCATTAGCGAACTTTGAGGCGATGTCTTACAACTTCCAATTGGAATAAATAAATGAATATGTATATATATATATATATATATATATATATATATATATATATATATATTATTACTAATTTTTTTTTTTTATTAAGGGGCTATGTACGGAATTCTTTGTGAATACTGAGTCCACAGCGCCTTCAGGGAGTACAGAACAAAAAATTAAATAACTGAAAGTCATTCGTTGTCGAAATTCCAGAGAACGCTTCATTTTTATGTGAACCTTTATTATTCTTTTGAAAAAAAACAAAATGGATGGGTCCGACATTGTGCAACAGGTGATTTAAGTGTACTTATATTACTACTAAGGTATATTGCATTGAATCGGTATCGGTTACCAATACCGAAACTTTGGGTACCAAGTATTGGGGCAACTCCGCACATCACTATTTTTTAAAAATGAGACTTTCATTGATGGCAATTGCAGCACATATCACAATTTCCTGAATGGCACGAGTGATTACGATGCGGTAAGTTGCGTATTTTTCTCATAGTATTTTAATGTGATATTTTTTTACCTTCTACTTTTAGCTTTCTTTGGAGATATTCCACCCAAAACCCTCATTCATCCGAGTACGGCATATTTACAACTCGCAATCGAGTTCGCCTGAAGGATGAATGAGGAATTATGGTATGCCGAATGGATAGCTTTTAAACGCGTGTTTCCACGTTACATGGAAATAAAATAGCAATCCCGGTTGGATCAATCGTCTCATTTAATTTCCTTATCGTGTACGTGTATGCAGTAAATATAAATATTTACCTATTTGCCACCACCAATAGTGTAACGTCATTAAGCGAACAAACTCATTTGGAATAGCCGGCAAAACACCAAAATCCAAAGCGAAAGAAACATCCAAAGAATTTTGACAAAAAAACGCTGTGCGCTTGAATCACCTAACGATTTTCAGAACGCGAGGCATACATCCACTTTCACGTTCTGCTGTTCTCTGCTATATTTTCCGTCTACTTGAACAATACTGTCGTGCGGTTGGTTTTCTAGCGAACATCGTAAGAAGCTATTACCTAACTGAATATATCATGTCTACTTCTGTGTATGAAGGTGTTGAAAAGGGGCCAGCCATTGAGGTGTTTGCCCTAAATCGGGCATTTTGCAGATATTCCACCCAAAACCCTCATAGTGATTTAGTGGAAAATCGTGAACTCGGAAAAAGCCAACCATTATTGAAGTATCGTGAAATATGAATTAATATAATATGAATCTTTTATGTAAAACCTATTATCTCACTAATATCTTTTCGTTTCCATTTCAGATGATGCTGGATTTAGCTAAAAAGTGTTTGCGCACGACAAATCACATGCATTTGGCCAAAACTTCTGTATCGATTGTGCGAATTTGAAGTCTTGCAGGATCTGTATCGCACAGATAAACCTTGTGTTCCAAATTTTATAGAAGATCAGTCCTTTGACGAAATACGATGGATATGTTATGAAGCTAAAAAAAAAAACTGTTTCGATCAGTTCGTTAAACAATTCGCCAAAGAAGCCATTGAAGCTAATAATAAAATGAAAACAATGGCGCAGATATCACCCCATGTAGTAGATATTATATGCCGATTGTATGATGCAACTTCAGAAGCCGCCACAAATGTGGGTTTGACTAAAAGTAATAAAACTAATCCATTTGGCCTTGAAATTAGCGTTGCCAGTGACACAGCATTGATATTTAAAAAACCTGGCGCTACATCCAGCAGTAATAAAAATTTTGGTGATGCTTTTAACGATCATGGTCATACTACCAATGCCGGATGCGTATTTGGCGGAATGGCACCTTCGACTCCTGGAGGAATCTTTGGTGGAGGTCGGTCAGCTTTTAATTTTCAAAATCAGCAGTCTTCAGTTTTTTCTCAACAACTTCCAAATGCTAGTTCCATATTCGGAGGAGGCGCCCCACAAAATCTATTTGGTCAAACGCTGACAAGTACTGATGTTACTGTTGGACGTTTTGGGCGCGCGCAGCAAGGGACCGGAGGTTTGTTCAGCCAATCATTACTACAGCAGCATCAAATTAAACCTTCGTCCATCGTAGGTTTGTGTTCTTCCCAAGCTCAACAGAACGCAGGTGGTAGTTTATTTAACCAAAGTATTCAGAAGCAGCAAATAACAAATGGGGGAAACGTTTTTACCCAATCCACGCAATCTCAACAAATGCAAACTCCGCCGAATTTTGGCATGTACCAGAGCAACAAACAGGAGGCGCAATCAGTTTTTTGTACAGCAAAATGTTTTTTCACAACAAACCCCTGGTTGCATATTTGGTCAAGTGGCACAAACTACGTCTTCTGCCAACTTAAATAATTTATTTGCTCAATCGCTCAGCGCACCAAATGGCACAGCACATTTTACTAATACAGCAGCAATACCCTCACAAAGCGTATTCGTCCAGGCATTGTGTCAAAATCAGAATACACCTGCAAACATTTTTTCTCAACCTGACGAAACAATTGCAACGACTTCTGTTTCAATGGAACCACCTACAAATTTTTTCCAACAAACCCCTCGTTCCAATCAGTCAACTGCTTTCGGGAAGCAAGTGGGTGAAAACACCTCATCTCAGGCTCTATTGCAATCACCGGTAGTAAGCAGTTCTGTTTACAGTAAATTGGCGGATCTAACACCTGACGAAATTGAAGCTTTTAAAGCGGATGCTTTTACTCCCAGGAAAATTCCAAATGTTCCTCCACCTCCAGAGTTTATCAATTAGTTTAAAACAAATTTTACATTTTCATTGGTATCCTTGGGATACTCCTCTCCTTTAAAAGTCCAACCGTAAAGCGTTAATAAATGATAGCACCATTGAAGCAATATGCAATAAAATTTAAGAAGGCACCTTAAATCTAGTGTGGACAGGAGATTGGAGTTTCTCCAGCATTGATTTATAATTTTATTTAATTTTTTGTGCGAAGTTTGCCGGCCATTTGTTGATATTTTCCCTCCAAGTCGCGAAATTTATTTTTCCTGCAATCCGGCGTGGGAAGAATATCTGCAATCCTATCAACTTTACGTGGTGTGATGCTCCCAGGGATCTGTATTGTATTCAGATTGGAAATAATCATTTTCTATATCTCCTTTGAAAATTTCGTCATTCGTTTAATACACTTTGCACTCAAAAATTCAAAAAAGATTTCGCGCTTCCCCACTTAAATGAACGCCATGTGTTTTTTTTTTCAATAAATTTCGTGTTCACTTTCAGTAAATGCGAATATTAAATCAATTTATAATATAAATTTTTTTTCAGTGCTGACATATTTTTTATTATTTTTTCATTCTATATTTGTTTGTGTAAATTTGTCCATTTTTCCATGATACAAAAAAAAGGGTAGTACCATTGTCGCTTTTTCGTCTCCATATTAACAACCTGACAATTAAGCATGATTAAATAATTAGAGGTTTGCTCATTAGTGACATTAGAGTTATGACCAGGGAACGGATTTTTAGGACCTAAAAACCTATAAAAATGGCAAAATAAAATAACGAAATAGGCTGGAAAAGGCAAAATAAAATAGCGAAAAAGGCAGGAAAAGGCACTAGGTATTGCAAAAAAGGGGAAAAAAGGGCAAAACAAAATAGCGAAAAAGGCAGGAAAAGGCACTAGGTATTGCAAAAAAAGCAAAATAAGGCACTAAAAAAAGACAGAAAATACGAAGAACAATCAAAAAATATATTTATTTTAGAAATGTTTATATTACAAGTAAAAAGAAAAAAACTATGAACTAGAATATGAAAAATTTGTACTTTGAATCTTTGACTATTTTATCCTTTCGAGTTTCTAACTCATAAAACTTTAATCTGTATAGTTGTAGAAACATTGAACCACAAGATGCATTTTGAAGTTTTCTGGCAGCATTTTCATTAGATTTTCGAGAAGAAAAGCCTTGAATGTACTAAATGTGCGCTCGACGTAAGTTGATACAAGTGGGCCCAATTTAAATATGGAACGTTTGAAACGTTCATATTATCAGGAATAAGGGCGTTTTCCTCGCCCTTTACAATTTTATCCACACCCCTTATTATCTCCAAGCCTACGTGAGCTGAGCAAACGGCTTTGAATTTTTCCTACACCAATTTGGCAAGAGGTCCCTGCGCTTCTATAAGCCGCATGGGCGTGTGTATATCTTTTAATCTTAAAAAAAAATTGTAAATGCTATAATCACTTTTTAAAGGTAGAAAAGGCAAAAAAGGCAAAGATCTTAAAAAAGGCAAAAAAGGCAACATCAAATGTGTATATATAGAATCAGGGAAAGCTAAGGGTGGTATTATCACTTGCGAAGCGAATGATTTTGGCGAAGCGAACGGTTTGGTGGAGCGAATTTAAGGGCAGGGAAGGCATTAAAAGTTTTCGCGATGCAAAGAACTTCCACAAGCTGGTAAAAAAGAACACTCTTAATGCATATTTAAGTTGCGTCCGCCAATCCATTCGCTTCGCCAAACCGTTCGCTTCGCCAAATTCATTCGCTTCGCAGGTGATAATACCGCCCTAAATCGTGGACATTCTTAATCGAATATACTCTATCTCTTTAGCAGAAAAAAAGGCAATTTCCATAAAATCCGTTCCCTGGTTATGACACTCCTTAGCTCCCTTACAAAAGCTTTGCACACACACACGAACCCACAAACAGTGCCTTGCTAAGGGGGAAGATTTTGTCAAGAGGGAGCGAGAAAACTGTTGTTTGAGCAAACCTTTTATTATTGAATCATGACAATTAAGGAGATTGTGACATTTCGTTCTACCATACCCAATATCTAAAATCGTAAAAATTGTGTTATTATTTGTTTGTTTATTTACTAACATTTTGTTCTTAGAATCGAAATTTGAACAGGCAAAAGGTATTTTACTGATACAATAGTATTGGGTTATTGGGCCGTATGCATAAAAACTGAGCAATTGCTTTTTCTTAAAATATATTTTTCACTTAAATTTATTTGAACAACTTTAGTACAAGGTCTGAGATTTTAAGAAAAAGCATTTGCTTAGGTTTTATGCATACGTCCCATTGTGTCCAAACGCTTTACCCAGGGCAAAAAAAATTTAGCACAGACGTGTGGTCAAACAATTAAACGTTAGTTTAAAATAAAGATTTAAAATTTTCAGATACAAATTTATGAATAAATTCGGTTTGAAATATGGTCTTTTTTGTAAAAAATATTGTGGTCAGCGTAGCCGGAGTTGGACTTACATTTTCTCTGTCAAAATGTTAATTTTACCCCATTTTTCAATGAATCCCTCCCCACCCCAAAACCGGTGCGTAAATAACCGAACATTTCCCCTTTTGTTTTTGAAAGAGAAGAGGTCTAATGCTCAATAAGATGATAATTGTGTTTCTAGTTTTCATACTAACAATAAATCATCAATGTTGGTTCACACCCCCTCCAACATTGAACAGTAAAATATTTTTATTTTTACGCAAAGAAACAACGATATCGTCGAAATATACTAGAATTGGATAATGGTGCATTTACATGGTATGAATCTGTTCATAAGCCGTATGAATTTTCCTATAAAAGAAGCACCCACTCTATGAAGAAATGAATGAAAGCGATATATATTTAATAATTTTGACTTAAATAGTTGGCAAGAATTCTTTTTGTAAACAAACAAAATTTCATTGTGTGCTAACTTTGAAACTAAATAGAAGCTTATTTTTTTTTATGTGCTTTAAAAAGGACCTACTGCCCATAAAGCCTTGTGAATTGCTATTTTTTCAAATGGGTAAAATGCCTCAATTCAAACATATTTGTAGATAAACTATTTTTTGTTCAGAAATTGCTTGTTTACGTTTTTTGTCTTTCATATCAAAAACGTTTGGCATAAGTTGAAATCGTAGTGATGCCGTTTTCTTTGGTTTCTCAATGGATTTTTTACTTGAAAAAGCACCAAAATATATATGCAATACTTCTACATATCGTCGTTTAAAGTACAACACCGCGCATCAAGAAAATGCAAAACCTCGGTATGTGAGGTTGCCTAAATTTTATAGCAGAGTAAGACTTGTCCTAATTAAAAACGGTTCTCTCTTTTAAACTCAATTATCTCTTCTTCTTATGTCTAAATATCGATATTTTATTATAAATGGCTAAGGGCTTGATGTCAGGAGCTTCCGGTGACCAAATATCCTTTTTGCACAAATTTTAGTTTCGAGGTTTTGCAGAGCCACGATACGCGCTTTTGTACTTTAAACGACGGCGTTACGCAATACGTTAGTGTTTGGCCAAGCTTCTCCTTCGATATGGGACGTGCGCCTTGATTTTGTGACAAAGACTCCGAACGACAATTGTACAGAATACACTCGGAGGTTAACTATTACCGACAGAGGGGCAAGCGCTATTAAACAATTTTTTGTTTTTTACATTTTAATGTTGGTGGGAAACTAGGCTTGAATCAGTGTTGGCACTAATCGATTGATTTTTTAATCAATTAGTTAATTGGATTAAATTCAAACCGATTACAGTTAATCATGATTAATTTTAATCTGATTAAACAGTTAATCGTAACCACGATTATACAAATTAATTTTTAATCATTAACCCTTAATCTGATTAAGTAGATTTGGTGATTAATTAATTTATGCTGGAATTTTCCTGTGAACAAAAGTCCAGTTAGTCGGGTATGGCTAAGTCGGTTTTCCTCATCTAAGCGATTTCGTGTGCATTTTTATTAAGATCTGTTCCAACAGACGTTTTACAAACTAAGTTTTAATATCCCTTTGCACATGTGCGCTGGGTTGTAAAAGTTCCCAGTTTATGTATTACTAATAACAATAATTGTAACTTTTTTTATATTATGTGCTTTTTATAAGCATAAAACACGAAATAATTACTGTAACTCGCGTTTGGTCTCGAATTCGAATAAACTAGACAACAGATTTTCTTTTTAACTGGATTAATCGCTCAGTTGATTACGATTAATTAATTTTAATCGTCAATCACGATTAACATTTTAATCGTCAATTTTTAATCAATAATCAGATTAACATTTTGCCAACACTGGCTTGAACTCAGGCGCTGCGTATAGCTCTACAGCAGCCACCACTACTTTACATATATTGCTGGTATTGAAAAGAGTTCACATGTATAAATTAAAAGATATAAATTAAGCAATTACAACGCTAAACAAAAGGAAAAGTTAATTCGTTAACTCTCTGACCTTTTAAGATATGACACCCCATTATTTGCAGTAGTTTGCAAATATACACTAATTGCTCTAAAATCGCATACATTTTCGTGGGATGTTTTTCTTTGATTTCGAATTGAAAATACATTATGATCATATTGTACTGAAATAAGTGCGGTATCCCTGCATTTTGTAAAAGCTAGAAAGAAGCATAAACTGTATGAAAAAATGAAAGGTAGAAGTATACATGCCTTCTATAATTTTGACTTATATGTATATTTGGCAAGTATTTGTGTAAACAACAAAATATACACACCTTCATTTCTTTGCCAGCTTGGAAAATATAGGCTTATTTTTACTTAAATGTGATATAAAGCTCATTAAAATGTTCTGTAATGTCTTGTTTTAAGTTTGTTATCATAGTGTCTTGTATTTTTATTGTCCACTATAAGTGAGTTGCTTCTATTGAAAAAGTTCTTGTACAATTAATTTCTTTGTTTTGAATTTGTTTTTTTATTGTTTTTAATTTTTAAAATTCATACTTTTGACATGTATGTGAATGGCGGAGTTACCGCTTTCCCACTTTTCGGTGGCAGTTTATATTAAAAAGGCATCAAAATGGGAAACAACTTCCTTGGTATCTCTGCATCTGGTAAACTTTTTATGGGAAGATGTATGAAAATCCAACTTGCTATAATTTCATATGCTTAACAGTATCACAACAGTATGTTTACAGTATCTCCCCATAACTTTTCATATGAAAAAATGTTTTATATGCATCCCACTCGATATCATTGAATTCCTCATTAGAACATGTAGTCCCTCTATTTTAGCGTATCAACAGTTCACATGGCTTCATACCATGTAAATGCACCATAATACTCACTTCTCTGAAAGTCATGAGGCCAATGGGCCCAAAGTAAATTCCGTTTTCAAGTTACTTGAAAGGCATCGAAATGTGTAAGTTCAGTGTCTGAATTATATCAGAAACAATCGTATCCTACATAGAAAACTAATAGGCAATTTATATGAACAAAAGTTGAACGAAAGTAGGCAGCCGACCAACTTCATTGAAAGCGATTAGTTGAAAGGCCGTTTCCACCAGGCGATTGTTGCTTTCAACTAAAAATCCCCTGAAAAATCGCCTCATGTAAATTCCCTATACCAGTCGCTAGTTACATTGTGAAATATTCAGGTGACGTAATGACACTAAAAAAAATTTAAATTATGTTCACTAAAATTTTATTAATGTAAAAATAAAGATTTTGGCAAGTAGTTATCGAAATTAATGTAAAATTTAAACGATTTTAAGATAGTATATTTATTATTTTTGAAGGTAAATGTTAATACAACTATATTATTTATACTCCCAAATTTAGGATATAAAATCCCCTACACCAAAAAACTTAAATTGGGTAACGCCACCTCGAATTTTTTACAATTGAGCAATTGTCAAAAATCTCCCTTTTAATCAAAAAGTTGTTTATTGAAACTACCTTCTTTTTTGTATCATGCATTTTACTGGAGTGCCTGAGCTTCATTTGGGAGGGCGTTTGCTTTGCACCATCGTATATACTTACAAGTATGGAATCCTATGCCCCTTTTTGTCTATTCTCTTTCTAACAGCGAACGTGCCTGCCAAACAGCGGACGTGCCTGCCAAACTGAAAAGCATGATGGCGGCAGTGTTTGACAGGCACGTTCGACGATGCGAACGGCAATGGAAGGTAAGGAATGGAAGATGGAATAGCAGAATGTCGAACCAAAACGAATTTCAAAAATCTGACAATGCGAATGACGTCAAAATGAAAGAAATGCAAAGTAGCGAAATGTCGAAACAGAAGAAATTGATGACAGGCACGTGTTCAAGGGTTTCGTGCAACAAAAAGTTGCAAGTTAAGTTGATGTGTTGCGCCATTCAATATTAAAAAAAATTTAATGTGGTTAAATGCGCTTTTTTATTAAGTTGAAAAAAACTACATATTTCGGCAGCCGAAAAGAGTATAAATAAATATATAGCATCTTGCTATAAGATTTATTTATAAAAACGGTATATGCTTATGGCCTTATTCATAAAAAATAAAATAGATTTAAAGAGCTCTCTCTATACAGTAACATTAAAAAAAATAGATTTGTTTACTTTTTAAGAATATTGGTATAACATTTATCTTAACTTTTTGTGCACCCATCTCTTTTTCTGTTTATTATTCTCAAATTTTTCTTTCCTTAATACTCATTTGACTGAGTTTCAATTACACCCAGTAAAAATCATGATAAAAACATTAGAAAGTAAAACCATTCTCTCAATTGGTCGGCCATGATTTTTTCTGACGTTTGCAAACATTTTAAGATCATAAAATTGAAAATGAAAAAATGAAATTGTTCACAATTGTTGTTTGAGATTAAAAATGAGAATGTGTGTATGAGCTTGAGTTCGAATTTTAAAATTATATTGCTGGCAGACGTCAGAATGTAGCTCAACGATTTTACCTTGTAATGTTTTTATCATGGTAAAAATCTAAATATTTTATAAGAAATTTGTTGACCGTTTTATAACGGCATTTAAAGCTTTTTTTTGTTCAAATTGAAAAGATTTCCTCCTTCGCACACTTCTCATGCTTTTTTATAGTAGTTATTATTCTGTTGACATCTAAATTGCCATACATTTTATGTCGTTGCCAATACATTGTTTTTCGGCGTTTCCTCTGTGAACTTTTATAGCTACATTCATAAAAATATTACAAATTTTGGTTTATAATTTTTTTCCGTCTTGCTTTTGCTGAACATCAAAAAGGAATTAATAAATAATAAAAAGTTAGTTACAATTTTAGTGAATGGTTCTTGCAAATAATAGTATTTTGTGGTTGAAATGATTTGATCGCCGGCAGGAACTAATCAACTTTTTTGCCAAAACCAAAGCAGACGGGAATGAAAAATAGTTGTTCATTAACGATTTGTCCGAAATATCGTTCTTGAAACTCGCTACTGCTCACTAAATTTGTAAAAATCAAATTTTTTCACTTAATTGTTATATTTCTTCATTGTGGTAAATTTCCACAGCAGCTGGCTGTCAAACCGAAACCAAAAAAGATACCAGAACATTCAGGGCGCAATCTTTTTCTATGATTATTGTACTGGGGCCCTATTCTATAACTCGATTCGAAAATAAATTTGCTCGAATTCGGATTTTTTGTACTTGGTAACTCTATTTTCGCATTTGCAATTCTAATTTCGAAAACTGGCAACTATGTAACTCGAATTTGAATGACAAATTCATTCGATCTTCGCAAATAATACTCGTTAGCGTTTGAGCTGTAGAAACGGAATACTATTTGAAAAATGCAAGTATTTTAATAATTTTTTATTAAGTATAACAACTATAAACGTAAAATATTTTACAATAGGGATTCATCCAGCAAAAGCCAGCATACAAAACAAAGCCAATTTGGAATTATGGTGGAATTCATGGAATCGCATCCAAGTTTGGCCAAAGGCTACATAAAGTGCGCTGATGCTAAGCAAACTTCCAAGAATTTGTGGGGACGGCTGACGGAAGAGTTAAATGGAGATGGACCACCTACGCGGGATGCATCTTCATGGAAAAAGGTAATTTTAGTGTGAGCCAAATAATGTTAACTCTTAAAGCTGCAACACGAGCCGCGCGTCATATGACCTATCAAAGTACCGTTTTCAAGGTATAACGGTTATGATAAATAGCCGTATGCTAATGAACCGCTCAATGAAGTACAGTTTTAATAAAGCAAAAGAAATTAAATTTTAGCAAATGTTACATTTGAAATATATTAAAAAACAACAAAAAATATAAATGCATTTAATTTATGTAATGAAAAAGAGTATTTTTTAAACATACGACGGCACTATGAATGGAATTTCGTTTATTATTAACTATAATTATTATTTTTTATTTACATATTTAAGGTTTGGGCGGATTACAAGACCCACCTCAAAGCCAAAGTTCGCAAAAATAAGTTGCACATGTCCGGAACTGGTGGTGGCCCTGCAAAAATTAGTTCCCTTAATTCGGTGGAGTTAAGGGCAATGGAGTTGTTGCAAATAAATGAAGCAGTAGATGGAATAGCCGGTGCTCAAAAATTCGGTGCAGGAAGTGAAGCCACAAACAGCAACGAATGTGAAACTGCTCCAACCACTCCTCCTTCCTATTCCCTGGTGTCACCCAATTGCAGTACGGTGCGGTCCCGAACTCAAAGCAAAAGCAATCTTTTGAAGATGCAAGTGGATGGGCAAAAAAATTCTACAAAGATTGTACTCGCATTTTAAAAGACGTCAATTACAATTTAAAATCAATAGCAAAAACAAATAAGAAATCTGTGGAACAAATGGAAGAGAGAATAGAAATAGAGAGACAAAAACTTAAATTCGCAAAATTAAAACATGAATACAAAGTAAAAAGCGACATGGAGAGAAACAAAATTAGAATTTCAAAACTTAGACTGAAGCAACAGCTGCTAGATGTTAATACACGTAGAGATTAATATACATACATATCAAATATTTGCCTTGTAAGTACATATGTACACTTGAAGAAAATTTTTATGTTTATTTTTATATATAAATACATATGTATGTAATAGAACCACAAACATATTCATATATTATTCTCAAATAAATAAATAAAGAAAATGTACTTGTTGTAAAAAGTTCTTTAATTGCATTGATTTTACTACACATATTTACGAAATTTAAATTAGGAAACCAAGCTATTTTTAATTCGGTCTCGTACAGTTTGTGCCATACGTAAAAATTCGTTCTCTTCTATATCGGAGTTGGTCGATAAAGCTAAATTTGAGCCTTCTTCATCGCTCTCAATAATAGTTGGTGGTTCAACATTATGGCCCTTATTATGAGCTGCATTCGTTTTTCGATCTTCGCTGGCTATCGAAGATCGAAAGTGAAATTCGTATTATGAGCTATGCAGGCGTGTCGAAATTTTCGTTGAGTATCGAATTTTCTGTCGAACAGAATTTTGCTTTCGATGGTGTAACGAAGTGTTAGAAAATTGTGAAAAATGTATGATTTTGCATATGTTTTCTTACATTTTGGCGGCTAGACACTAATTTTAAACAATTTTTATTAATTTCATGCAGTTCTAACATCGTGAATACTAAACACAAGCTCGAAAGGCTGGTTTTACTTGTGAAAGAAAATCCCAATGCTCTGTTGGCTCGATCTCTGAGAACAAAATCGTAGCGCTGTTGATAGTTTTAAAATATTTTAAATAGATTTGGCTCACAAACGCCTCTTTAGATGGTCGGAACTTTTTAATGAATCTGTAGACAAATTTCTTAAATATATTTTATATCAAAATATATTCGAAAGACTAATAAACTTAAATGTTTAAGAGAGCATTTGCTACTCCTAGCCAGTTTACTAAGCTCTCATCCTCTGACGAATCGTTGAACCAGAACTCGTACTCATTTTACCACGTTTTTATAAAATTGCTTTCTTTTTTAATTCATATTAATTAGAACAAATTTGCATAAATATGTATAAGCACACTATTTTGTTTGCTCGATTTGTAAACAAAGCTTCTCAGCGGTGAAACATATACTATTGTGAACAACCTAAACGAGCGAAATTCACAATAGCGCTATTCTTCATCCAATGAGCGCCATAATACCAAATGAAAATTCGTTCGCTCAGCACTTTCGACCACAGTCGAAAATCGAATGCAACTCATAATAGGGGCCTATATGTAAGGCAAATGTTATGCAGTGCACAACAAGCATTTAAAATTTTTACTACTTTTTCGGGTGTATAATGAAGCTCTCTTCCAGCAAGTAGGCAACGAAAGCGACCTTTTAAAATTCCAAACACTCGTTCTATTATCGATCGCGCTTTGGTAAACCTTTCATTATATAACATTTCTGGAGAATTTTCTTCTGCGTTACGGTAAGGTGTGAGGAGCCATGGATCTAATGGATATCCAGAATCACCTTGAAAATAGAAGATAATGCATGC
>NW_023458669.1:134771-136451 GCF_013731165.1 Rhagoletis pomonella
GCCTCTGATCTCTCGATTATGTTCTCATTGTTCGAATTTCTCATTGATCATCGTTTCACACTCCAGTTGTGGTAGACCGATGTGAATGTTATAGTCACCAACGATAAATAGATTGCAATTCGGATATTTACGTTTGATGTGAGTCACAGTTGATAAGTGCACAGAGTAAGCGTCAGCTCGAGATAGTGGGGGTATGTAAACACAACCTAAAATAATGTCCCTGCCGCAACCTTTTATTTTGATGTATACTTGCTCTATCATGCTTGTGCTGACTAGTTCAGCCACAATGTCACGCTTAACAGCAATGAGCACCCCTCCTCCGCGTTCACACATACTGGTCTGTCTCCGTCTCTTCTCAAATACTGTAGTTGCTATCCACTATCTCTCCGTCTTTAATTGTTGATTGCAGCCAGGTCTCTGTAATACATAGGACATCACAAAGGCACCCCGCAGACGTAACTAAGAAGTTTTTTAGTTTAGTTCTGAGTCCTCGAACATTCTGGTAATACACCAGAATGTCTCTGTTGGTTCTCATGTTTCTCCTTGGGGGTGCGAAATGCAGGTATGTTCACAATTCTAGGAACTCCATTAACATATTTGATGGTCTTATTACTTATCCCTCTCTTGGTCATTTCCTCCACGTCCACATTTTCTGGACGTATCTTCCCGTTCACCGCCCTGCCAACCCTACGTAGCTTAGCGTCCACATCACTCGATTTCCCAGACTCAGGTACATTAAATGCCAGGACATTCTGCTTTCGCCTTTTTTCCTCTTTAGTTTCAGCAATTATATAGTCAGCAGCATTGTGGTTAGCACTAGTAGTCTCACTTTCAAAGTTCACCAGCTTGGCTTCGACAGCATCAACCCTTTTTTCCAGTAGGGCCTTGACGTGTTCGAACTATGGACCCCAGCTCGGACCTAATATTGTCCTTTTTTTCGATATCATTCTTGAATGTATGGAATTGCTCGCTGAAGACTTTCGTTATTCTAGCGACTATAGTATCGCCAGCAGAGTCACGCACATCGTCCCCAACTATTACAATAACCTCACTTTTGCAACTATCGCATGCCCATTTGGTATTGTTTTTTTTTTTATCTCAGCAGCTAGCTTGCTAAATTATTTGGTGCTTAGCCCTGTACACTTATAGTGGATCCAAGTTCCACACTCTGAACATAGAGTACTTGATGAGTTTTCTCTAATTAAAACAGAGCAGACACCACACTTGACTTTCAACGACGCCATATTATTCAGTGGTCCGAATTCGATTTTTAGATGACCGAGCTCGTTATAATTTGGTTTTCCGCTGTTGTTGCGTGAAGGGAACTCCTCCATAGTGTATCCTTCCCTTTTTGGTATCTTATTAAATTAAATTTTTCCCAAATTTGCGGAGAAGCGTGCCTTCAGTTGCCAGGGTTGTATCATGGTAACTTTTGCACCATGGTATATACCAAGGCACATTGAACAGGTAGTATCATTAGAGCAGCTGATTTTTCAAATTTTTTTGGTCCCAAAAATATCATATATTTTTAATTTATTCTTACGAAATTCTAAGTGGTTAAAATCTGTTTGCACGTGAAACCTTTTTCCGTACAAAACAAGCGAGTTAATAGCAGCTTTTGAAACGTTCGCCCAACTCAGCAGCAAAACCGCTGATTACTGGGGATCAATGCTTCGAGAA
>NW_023458669.1:136551-137165 GCF_013731165.1 Rhagoletis pomonella
AACTTATTAATTTTTTCGATTTGAATAAAAAAATATACAAAATATGCTACAAAATTCTTGCCACTTGTACAAAAGCACACATAGCGTTGCAGTGCTGTTATTTTCAGTCCAGAAAGATGAGGATTTAAGCCGAAATAGGACAGAGATGTGCAACCAAACGAAGGGTTAATGCCAGAATTGAAAAAGCTAATACCAGAAACTAAAGAAAAAATAATAATAAAATCAAATTTCATGCATTCATGCAAACAGCGGACGTGTCTGCCAAACTGAAAAGCGTGATGGCGGCAGTGTTTGACAGGCACGTTCGACGATGCGAGCGGTAATGGAAGGTAAGGGATGGAAGATGGAATAGCAGAATGTCGAACCAAAACGAATTTCAAAAATCTGACAATGCGAATGACGTCAAAATGAAAGAAATGCAAAGTAGCGAAATGTCGAAACAGAAGAAATTGATGACAGGCACGTGTTCAAGGGTTTATGCCACAACACAAACATATCCAAATCAAATTTTGCTTTCAAATATGAAGACGTCAGTTACCTGGTACACTTAATATTATTTCACTATGGCCTCAGGTATCGAAAGTATCAAAAATTGTTCTGACAAAATAAAAAAT
>NW_023458669.1:137265-137907 GCF_013731165.1 Rhagoletis pomonella
TTTCAAATATGAAGACGTCAGTTACCTGGTACACTTAATATTATTTCACTATGGCCTCAGGTATCGAAAGTATCAAAAATTGTTCTGACAAAATAAAAAATTAAAATTGTTGCATCTTTTTTTCTTATAGCGATTTCGTTTCTACAGAAAATGTTGCCTCCTCATACCCCTCTTCTTAGTGATTGTGCGTAGAGGGCAAGGAGAATGTTGCCTTTTTCGGTAGAAAGAAATCGGCATAGTAAATTTGTTTGCTTCTCGAAGCATTGATCCCCAGTAATCAGCGGTTTTGCTGCGTTTCAAAAGCTGCTATTAACTCGCTTGTTTTGTACGGAAAAAGGTTTCACGTGCAAACAGATTTTAACAACTTAGAATTTCGTAAGAATAAATTAAAAATACGTGATATTTTTGGGACCAAAAAAATTTGAAAAAAAAAAAAAATCAAATCAGCTGCTCTAATGATACTACCTGTTCAATGTGCCTTGGTATATACCATGGTACAAAAGTTACCATGATACAACCCTGGCAACTGAAGGCACGCTTCTCCGCAAATTTGGGAAAAATTTAATTTAATAAGATACCAAAAAGGACAGGATTCACAATGGAGGAGTTCCCTTCACGCAACAACAGCGGAAAACCAAATTA
>NW_023458669.1:138007-139018 GCF_013731165.1 Rhagoletis pomonella
TCTTTTTCGGTAGAAAGAAATCGGCATAGTAAATTTGTTTGTTTCTCGAAGCATTGCTCCCCAGTAATCAGCGGTTTTGCTGCTGAGTTGGGCGAACGTTTCAAAAGCTGCTATTAACTCGCTTGTTTTGTACGGAAAAAGGTTTCACGTGCAAACAGATTTTAACCACTTAGAATTTCGTAAGAATAAATTAAAAATATATGATATTTTTGGGACCAAAAAAATTTGAAAAAAAAAAATCAAATCAGCTGCTCTAATGATACTACCTGTTCAATGTGCCTTGCTATATACCATGGTACAAAAGTTATAATGATACAACCCTGGCAACTGAAGGCACGCTTCTCCGCAAATTTGGGAAAAATTTAATTTAATAAGATACCAAAAAGGGAAGGATATACAATGGAGGAGTTCCCTTCAGGCAACAACAGCGGAAAACCAAATTATAACGAGCTCGGTCATCTAAAAATCGAATTCGGACCACTGACTAATATGGCGTCGTTGAAAGTCAAGTGTGGTGTCTGCTCTGTTTTAATTAGAGAAAACTCATCAAGTACTCTATGTTCAGAGTGTGGAACTTGGATCCACTATAAGTGTACAGGGCTAAGCACCAAATAATTTTGCAAGCTAGCTGCTGAGATAAAAAAAAACAATACCAAATGGGCATGCGATGGTTGCAAAAGTGAAGTTATTGTAATAGTTGGGGACGATGTGCGTGACTCTGCTGGCGATACTATAGTCGCTAGAATAACCAAAGTCTTCAGCGAGCAATTCCATACATTCAAGAATGATATCGAAAAAAAAGGACAATATTAGGTCCGAGCTGGGGTCCATAGTTCGAACACGTCAAGGCCCTACTGGAAAAAAGGGTTGATGCTGTCGAAGCCAAACTGGTGAACTTTGAAAGTGAGACTACTAGTGCTAACCACAATGCTGCTGACTATATAATTGCGGAAACTAAAGAGGCAAAAAGGCGAGAGCAGAATGTCCTGGCATTTAATGTACCTGAGTCTG
>NW_023458669.1:139118-146037 GCF_013731165.1 Rhagoletis pomonella
TGATGGGTGTTTGGAGGAGATACTCTTGTTTTTGAATGCGTCACCATATGATATCACAAATAATAATGAGAAAAAGAACTTATTCATTCCGATATAATTAATTTGTATTTTAAAAAGGTTTTTCTTATCCAAACCTATTCAATTGTATAAAATGCCAAATCGGGGGAAAATGTACCCAGTAGTAAATAAATTGTCAAATTAATCACCAGTGGCAACTGTGCAAGTGATCAGCTGTTTCAAAGGTTGCAAGTTTTTGCAAATTTTGCTTTCTCGTACTTCTGTTGATATTTTGTCTCTTTGAGAGCGAATGCTGGTAAATTCTCAGAACTTTTGCTGCTGGAGAATTTTGCCCTCTCAATACGAGTACACACCCATTATGGCGCTCATTCGATGAAGAATAGCGCTATTGTGAATTTCGCTCGTTTAGGTTGTTCACAATAGTATATTTTTCACCGCTGAGAAGCTTTGTTTACAGATCGAGCTAACTAAATAGTGTGCTTATACATATGTACATATGTAAATTTGTGCAAATTAAAATGAAATAAAAAAGAAAGCGAGTTTATAAAAGCGTAGTAAAAAAAATTTTAATTAGCACAATGGAGTTCTGGTTGAACGATTCGTCAGAGGATGAGGGCTTAAAAAACTGGCCAGGAGCGGAAAACGTGAGAGTTTAAGTGCAGTCTTTCGAATATATTTTGACATACAATATATTTAAGAAATTTTGTGATCCAAATCTATTTAAAATATATTAAAACTATAAACAGCTCCATGATTTTGTTTTCTGAGATCGTGCCAACAGCGTATAGGGATTTTCTTTCATATATAAAACCAGACTTTCGAGCTTGTGTTTACTATTCACGACGTTAGAACTGCTTGAAATTAATACAAATTGTTTAAAATTAGTGTCCAAAAAGTAAGAAAACAAATCCAAAATAATAAATTTTTTAAATTTTCTAACATTTCGCTACCCAAAGAAAGTAAAATTCTGTTCGACAGAAAATTCGACACTCAACGAAAATTTCGACACGCTTGTATAGCTCATAATACGAATGTCTCTTTCGATCTTCGATAGCCAGCGAAGATCGGAAATCGAATGCAACTCATAATAGGGGTCTGTATCAAATAAATGGCGTTGATGAGAAAGTACGTTGGTTTTATGAAGTTATTAACGAAGCGATAGCCCAGTTTGTTCCACTATGCAGGAGAAGAAACTATGATTTTCCATGCTGGTTTACAAGCGATAAGATACGACGGAAAAAGGCTACCCACGTGAAGTACAAAAGGTGGAAGAATCGTAATAATTATGATGCGTTCTGTGGACTGAGATCAGAATGCAAGAGATTAAGTGCACATCGTTATAGGAATTATTTAGATAAGGTAGAACGAGATCTGAGGACTGACCCAAACAGGTTTTGGAGGTTCTTAAAAAATAAACGACGCGACGATAATGATATCCCCTCAACCGTAACATGGGGACAATCTACTGCTAGGCAAGGCGCCGACATTAGCAATCTGTTCGCCTCCTTCTTCAGAAGTGTCTACAACAATGAACCACATGCCTCCAAAGACGATGATCGCAATTTAAGTGCGAGCAGTAGCGGCGAGGATCTGAGTGCGGATAACCTTGTGGAAAGCTATGTTGCACGTATTTCCGACTTGCGTTTGCGTTTAACGATGGCTATAAGCAATTGTCGCTGCTAAATGTGAATAAGGGCCCTGGACCTGATGAATTGCCTAACGTTTTTTGAGGAACTGTGCTATTGGTCTATGCGAGCCTATAACTCACATTTTTAGTAAATCTTTGGAGATGGGCTTTTTTCCATCCACGTGGAAGCTATCTGGCGACAGGTCTACTGTAAATAACTATAAACCGATATGCATTCAACCATCAATCGCTAAACTTTTCGAAAGGTTAATTATTCCGCAGTTGATTTTCGCACTCAGGAACGCCATAGTATCCAAACAGCTTGGTTTCTTTGATGGTAGATTCACGACCACTAATTTGTATACTTATCTACACAAACTACATTCTTAGTTCGTTGGATAAAAGGCTTAATGTCCATGCGCTATACACTGATTTTAGCAAAGCGTTCGACACGGTCGATCACGAAAGACTATTAATAAAATTAACTCAATATGGTGTGTCCCACAAAGCATTGGAGTAGCTGCGCTCGTACCTTTCGGAGAGGCGTTTGCGAGTAAGGGTCAATGGGCATTTGTTGGAGGAGTACGAAGTCACATCCTGTTTAACATTTTTATAAACTATATTGGCAAAAGGTTCAGATCGGAGTATTTGCTCTATGCAGATGATCTGAAGATTTTTCGAGAAATAGCCGGTGATCACGACGTTATTGAACTCAGCAGGATTGACGCGAACTTGAGTGTTGGTGTGTATTAAATAAGCTCTATCTGAACATTAATAAATGTCGTGTGATTGCCTTCTCGCGCTCTCACCACCAATTACCAGTCAGCAGTGATCGGACTTCTACCACATTGTGGATCTACCACTTTTTTGAGCATCTACCACATCTACCACTCAAGGTCTGAAATCTACCACATATTCGCGTTTTTGAGTAGTTTTATTTTTGGTCGACATAATTTTCTTAATTTTAAAAATTGTCCAGCACTAAACACTATATGGTAACAAGAATGATATAATACAAGATTCTGCCAAGGTTTTTATATATATATAGATTTTGAGATTCTGCATTCTCGGCGGCGATGAAATTTCTCAAGTGAAAGTAAACCAAGCCGAATGGGAGGATAAAATAAACTGTAAAATAGTAAATGTTCTCAATAATAAATTTTTCGAATGTTAAAAAACGGATATTTTTGTGAAAGTATTAGCAAATTTAAGGGCATCGAAAGATTCTGAGGCGTTGTTTACTTTAACTTGAGAATTGTCAAAATCGGTAAATCCCAAGTAGCGGTTTTTGGAACATGCCACATTTGTTCGCTACATCGTGATGTGATAAAAAGAAAAGCTGGCAGCACTCCGCAAGGTTTCAGAAATCTCTTGAAATATGGTCGAAAAATATATTGATATGGAAAAAACTGCTTACACTGTCAAGGAAGAAAAATTGCCAAAACCCAATGCAATTTTTAGCAACTTCAAAATTAATTTTTTTTAGAGTCTAATTAAAAAATTTGCAATTTAGGTAAAACCCTGCAGAATTTTTTTAATTTTTGTACAAAGTTTGATATAAAACCTGAGATCTACCACATTTTTTTCCCGAATCTACACACAGAATTTTTTTAAAGTCCGATCACTGCCAGTCAGATACGTGCTGAACGGCCAGACTATACAAACTCTTAACACGATAAGAGACCTTGGTGTGATTATAGATGACAAGCTGAGTTTCTCGGAACACATTGTCAGTATAACTCAGCGGGCTTATCGTGCACTGGGTTTCATATGCAGGGAATTTAGAAATGTCCACACACTCCACCGACTATTCACGGCTTTCGTCAGACCGATTTTGGAGTACAGGTCGGTCGTATGGTCTCCATTCCCGCAACAGCAAGTCAACAAGGTCGAAAGGGTACAATACAAATTCTGCAAGTGTTTACTATACTTCATACAAGAGGAGGAGTCTATCAGAGTCTGCGATGTGTATAACAAGTTCAATATTGACAGCTTGGCTAGCCGCAGAAGAATGGCTGATCTGACGTTCTTTTACAAAACTATTAATGGCATGATTGACTGTCTGGAAATCCCCAGTTCCTTTGGCTTCGTGTATTCTAAGATCGATCTCAGATCGAGGCGAATACTAGCAGTACAATTATCTCTTGCATGGATCTCATAACAGAATTGCAAGCTTGGTTAACAGACATGCCTCGGACCTTGATATCTTTGGAGGAACCCTTTCTTCGTTCATGGCGCAAACCAAGAGAGCACTACTGATGTCATAGGCAATTTAGAAATAAAGCAATTTAAAAATTAAGCAATATTGAAATTTTTGTAAATTGATGTTTCTACTCTCCTAATAAGTCTTTCAGTAAATAACTTTTGATGTACAATGCCGATTGGCGTATGTGTGTGTTAAATAAACTAAACAAAAAGAAGGTAGTTTCATTTCAAAATTTTTGGTAAAAAATAAGTTTTTGAAGTTTCATAAATTGTACAAAATCATTAGCTACCTTGCCACATTGATAGCAATCAAACAATACATCAGAGGCTCTTATTATGGCCCTTATTATGAGTTGCATTCGATCTTCGACTGTGGTCGAAAGTGCTAATCGAATGAATTTTCATTTGGTATTATGGCGCTCATTCGATGAAGAATAGCGCTATTGTTAATTTCGCTCGTTTAGGTTGTTCACAATAGTATATTTTTCACCGCTGAGAAGTTTTGTTTACAGATCGAGCAAACTAAATAGAGTGCTTATACATATGTACATATGTAAATTTGTGCAAATTAAAATGAAATAAAAAAGTGAGTATAAAAGCGTGGTAAAACAAATTTTAATTAGTAAATCGGAGTTCTGGTTGAACGATTCGTCAGAGGATGAGGGCTTAAAAAACTGGCCAAGAGCATAAAACGTGAGAGTTTAAGTGCAGTCTTTCGAATATATTTTGACATACAATATATTTAGAAATTTTGTGATCCAAATCTATTTAAAATATATTAAAACCATGATACTAAAATGAAGGTAGTTTCATTTAATGACATTCGTTGTTGTTGTTAACCATTTGACTTTTAATAAAATTATGACATTTAATTAAATTCATGCTACCTGATCACGAGCAGTAATATTTTTCAGAAGATTTCATCAGTCCACTCAAAGATGTCGTATATGATGAACCTGAAAATGAATGCATAATCTCAAAAAGGGGGTTGACGAAACTAGGTTTCAGATCGGATGAAGAAAGTGATCAAAATTATACTTATGCTAACTGCTTATGGGAGGGCGCTCTGCGCAAGCCGAATTCAAGTTTTTGGAATAGGTACATTGGAAATTTTAAATTCGATAATTGTTGAAGTTAATGGTGAACTAACCACAAAGCCAAATTTTTTGCAAAATCTGACGAGAAATTTAAAAGTAAATTTTCGCGAATTTCATCACGAATCATGAATTTCATGTGAACAAATATTCCCAAAAATAATAAAGCAAAACAAAAATAATGTTTCCCAATTTGTTTTTGTTTTGCATGTTAAGTTATGACAACAATTTATTCACATGGAATTGGCGATTATAAAAAGATTTATTTGGAAAGAGCATTCTTTAGAATTAGATTTTTAAATCGCAAGATTGCTTTCAAAATAAGAGAATGAAAAAATAACAACATACTGCTTTCCTGATTTTTGTTATAAAATAAAAAGAACTATTTCAATTAAGTCTCCTTTAACATTACATATTTTATATATTTTTAATAAAACAAAGATGCGAACCACGTAAGTAAAAAAATAATCAAGCACTGATAATGATTTTTGATTTGAAATATTTTTAAATTGGTATAAATGTGGGAAAGAAAATACTCCGATTTATTGTTTTAATAATATCAAAGTGGCAAGGCCGTTGAGAATACTCACAATTTATGAAACTTCATAAATGTTGAGAACATGAGTGCGAACCTCATCGATTTGTGAATGACGACATCCACTATTTAGTTGCAAACCTTAACATCCTTTTTTTCTTGAATTTTAATATTGCCATATGAATTGTCATACGAATTGTAATTTTCTGAATATCAATTGCTTTGCAACCTTGCATACATATGCTCGTTTATCGTAGATTAGGGTGGCGTGTTACTTCAATTTGTCCTTTGTAAATTATACGCGACGATACGGGACCACCCGATCGCGCAAATCTTAAGTTGATTATTACGGTTCTGACCGCCATCGAGATCACCTCGACTGAATTCCCGCACTAGCCCCTCAGGCACCTTGAAATCGAAAAACACCGTTGTAACTAATAATTAACTGAATAAATTAAACATTTGTAGATTGTGAACATAAAAGGCACCCCTTCCTTTTATTCACGCCTTTAAAGGCCTCCGTGGTACAATAGTGCACTCTGCACGTACATAATCAGCGAGCGTAAGTAGTCGAACATGGTCCTTACGATCCGTTCGAAGGAATCGGCAACCCTACTTAACGAACTACGTTCACTGAACGCACCCTTTGCAAACTTCAGTTTGATGAAATATTGACAGTCGAATTATAAAAGCGGTCGAAGGCGGCAGAAGTCGGAAAGTGTCTAAAATATAAAAAAATCGTTTATCGAGCGCAAAACAAAACTAATTTACCGAGCGTGATAAAAAACATAAAAGTGAAAAAACATACAATTTGAAAGTGCAGTGCAAAAGCAAGCGAAATCTAAAGCAGTACGCGTTGTGAAAAACAACCACAACCACAAGGTTTCGCATAAATACCCTGCAGGGAAATAGCGGACTAGTGAATCAAATTTCTAGTTCCGTACTAGGTCTTTATCGCCAAAAAGGAACTAGGCCGATAGGAACTAGATCCCCACCAGTCCAAAATCGGCGAAAAGTGGTACTTTTAAGAAACTAATTTTTTCAGTTTTTTTTCACTAGAAATCTATATCTAAAGTGACGAATTTAGAAATGGTTCGGAACTATAGAAAAAGGGATGCAGAACGAACTAGATCCTATTTGTCGAATTTAGAACTATTTCGGAACTATCGAATAAGGGATGCAGCGGGGGGCTTGTTTACTTTACATAGATATGTGTTCGGCGGCTTTTTCGTTCAAATACGCTTCTATTCTGTGCTTCGCAGATGCTATTTCATAGTTTGGTAATACAAAACAAAGCTTTGTGTTAACATATTAACATCTTGGGGCCGTCTGGAATCTAACCAATAACAGCGAGCACCTCTGCAAAGTCAGCTACAGCAAGGTATGTAAACGTACATTTCTTACAATCATTCAAACAAATTTAATTTCAAATTGAAAAAA
>NW_023458669.1:146137-149124 GCF_013731165.1 Rhagoletis pomonella
GGCACCCCTTTCTTTTATTCACGCATTTAAAGGCCTCCGTGGTACAATAGTGCACTCTGCACGTACATAATCAGCGAGCGTAAATAGTCGAACAATAAAATTTTATATCCGTCAGAAGTTGTTTATTGAAACTACCTTATTTTTTGTATCATGATTAAAACTATAAACAGCTCCATGATTTTGTTTTCAGAGATCGTGCCAACAGCGTATAGGGATTTTCTTTCATATGTAAAACCTGACTTTCGAGCTTGTGTTTACTATTCACGACGTTAGAACTGCTTGAAATTAATATAAATTGTTTAAAATTAGTGTCTAGCCGCAAAAGAAAACAAATGCAAAATCCTACATTTTAAAATTTTGTAACATTTCGCTACACCAACGGAAGCAAAATTCTGTTCGGCAGAAAATTCGATACTCAACGAAAATTTCGACACGCTTGCATAGCTCATAATAAAGCGATAGCCAGCGAAGATCGAAAATCGAATGCAACTCATAAAAGGGGCCTATGAGTTGCATTCGATTTTCGATCTTAGCTGGCTATCCCAGGGAGTTTCTGTTCTGAATCGGCCTGATGGACAGAAACGAATACCTCATAAAGGAAACCACGTTAATAAAATGAAAGAAATGTTTTATTGAACTGTTTTAAACATTTTTTTGTTTTTATTCGCCCAATGTTTTTGCGCGTTTAGTTTCTTATTTAATCTTTAATTCAAAAAAACATCCAGCACTTATTAAGAAAATTATATAATGTTTTGTTCTAAATTTATATGAAGACTTTAACAATTTCTTGATAGTTTTTGTATTTGCCCTTTAGTGAAAATTTTTTTAACGGAAGCTTGTAAAGTTTGCGTCACGATGCAGCGAACAAAGGTGGCGCCGTCCTACATACCGCTACTTTGGTTTTGCCGATTTTGACAATTCTGGTCTACAAGTAAACGCCGCCTCAGAAACTTTAAATGCACTGAAATTCTCTAAACTTGCACAAAAATTACCATTTTTTCACGTTTTCCTTATTAGTTCTTATTGCAAATTACATATTTCTACAATTTAGCACAATTAAAACACGTTTACTGTCGAAAAATTTAATATTAAGCAAGTTTGCTCTTCTTACATTTTCTTTTAACATCCACTTCGGCTTTGTTTACTTGTGGTACACAAATGTCATCGCCGCCAGGACGGCGCAATCTTGTTTTCTATCATTCTTGAATTTGCGTCTGCGCATCAACATATGATATCGTCAATTCTGAACGTTCGTGTGCTTCATGCATTTCATGCACAGGAACCTCCCACGGCATGGGAACTGCATCTTGGTATAAACAGGCTCTTAAAAATATTTGCCTGCAAGTAATAAAATCATTCGCGTTGAAATGATTTTCACAGACACGGGAAGAATCTTCCAATTGAACACCGCAGCGGTTCTCCCAACGAAGTCTTCTAACTTCACAACTAGGCGCCTTAAAGTATTACACCCTTTTTAACGTCCTGGCTCTTGCTCCTTTTCATTTTTGTATATGTATATAAATGGATGTGGTCAAAAAACCAACAAATTTTCACAATTCAAAACTATCTTACAGCACGCAATTGAATTTTTAATGAAAAATAGAAAATGCCTATTCGGAAAGGGTTAAAAGTTATTCATCATTGGACATTATAAGTTGCGTTCCAGATAACTTAGTGTAAAAACCTGTAAAACTGTCAAATAACAAAATTACTCTCTTGAAAGAGGAGCGAGAGCGAAACAATAAAAGTCACATGGAACGCGAAAGACCACTTTTCCTGTAACTACTTCCATTTTTTTTTTTAATGTAAAGCGCCATGGATGCGATCAAATATCTTTATCAACCGTCTCGCGTTATGCTTGAGAAAAAAAGTGCACTTGCCTTCTGATCGTCGTGGTGAGCAAGTGCGCGGACAAGAAAAATAAATTGTTTGTTGAATTGACCAGTTTATTTGAACGTTTACGGGCAAGACACGAGCTAACCTCATACATATGAAATGCTTGACGTATTTGTTTGATTGTCTTCGTGGCGCTTAAGGATCTGTTTTTGTTTACAAATGCAACCCTGCCTATCGTTTGACACTTTTCATGAGCTTGCAGGAAGAAAAACTTCGAACTAAGACCTGCAACTTCTGACTGAGAGAGAGGGCAAGTTAGGCTGACTTCCAAAACGTCAATTGCTTTGCATACGTACATACATAGTATAGGGTTCCATAACGTCGAACTACAAAATATTGACAATGTATACTGTTCCAAAACGCAGCCGAAAAGTTATCGAAACGCATAGCTAGAGCAATCAGCGCATCAGAAACAAAGTTGATGCTTTGTTTGTTATTGGTTAGCATTGGTGTATTAGAAATTGAAAATTCAGAAAAATTGTTCATTGCTATATTGAATATTTAAAATATGCAATGTATATGGTTGCAATGTGTCATAACTCTGCATAACCAATCAGTTTGAGTACCGCAGTATAACAGTTTCCAAACATTATATTGATACGTTTTGGAAGTCAGCCTTACTCACAAAAGTGGTTTGACTTACAGGTTTTTTTTGGTACCTGGAATGCTTTCCTGCAAAAAAACCTGCAAATCGTGAATATCGTGAGCACCTGGAACGCAACTATAGTCGGTGTTCAAAAGAGAGACGTGTCAAAATACCTTCTACCTTATTTAATATGCCTTGGTATAAACCATGATAAAAATATTAAAAGGTAAAACCGCTCGCTCAATTCGTCCGCCCTTGGGTTTTTCTGACGTTTACTAGCATTTTGAGTAGACTTTCGAAATGATTTAAATGTCAAATAACTTCAGAACAAACTAAAATTAATGTTTTGAAATGTATTTATTCAAACGTGGGAAAAACTTTAGAATCTAGAGAAGAAAAATGAGTTGCTGTTTTAGCGGCTGTGCAAATACCGTTTTCCTTTGCAATCAAAGTAATATAAGTTAACACCTGCTAACGCGCTCATGGGAAACATTCCGTTCTCATG